>NC_061099.1:1116965-1119465 GCF_015104395.2 Macrobrachium nipponense | reverse complement strand
ACGAGTTCCTTCTCTAACTGCCAAACAACCGATGTTCCCTTGTATCTTTCTTACTCTTTGCCTCTCAAAATTTTTGATGTTTTGTTCTTAGTGCGTCTTTATCCTCTGTAATGGTAGGTAAACCTCCAGTATTTTATTCATTTTATTATTAGCAATTTTTTTTTTTTTTTTTTAAGTGTGTCTGTATTTAAGTATGTGTTTTGAATTTTACTATTTTGTTTCTAAGTGCGTCTTTGTTCACGTATGTTTTCTGCTCTTTAACAATTTTACTTTTTATTTCGTTTTTTTATCAGTTTCCTTCGTCCGCTTTTAAAATTAAAGTTTTTGTATATAGCTCTTTTAATTTTATATTTATATTGTATATTGTAATTTTATTGTTGTAGATATCCCTGATGATGTGATATGAATCACGAAAGCTTGAATAAATGGATACTGTGTCTTCTGCTTTCTGATTCCTGCCCTTAATCTGGATGAGAGTGTGATGTGCGATGAGTTCGCCCTTACCCCCTGATTATATATATATATATATATATATATATATATATATATAACATATATATATATACATATATATATAATCAAAAGCTACAAAAAACCAAAACCGGAACCTTTAAACAACTATTATCGCTTTTAGCATCAACAGGTCTGTCTCCCATTGGACACAAGACAGTCTCCCGTACCCAGGGAAGGCCAAACAGACACCATCACTCACACTTTCAAACTGTCTACCATCTTCCTCTTTTATTCGGTGACGGTCCAAAATGGGAATATTTTCGTTTTTATTTTTTTATCGATTTTTTTTTTTCCGACTTGACTTTGGGGTTCTCTTGTTTACAACAAACAAAGAGCAAACAAACGTGAGTCAGGGCAAACTGTTATTTATCCAAGGTACAAAGCACGCATGCGTGGGGAGCATCTTGACGTAGTGAGAATAATGTAGGGTATTTACCGTGATAATACTCTCTCTCTCTCTCTCTCTCTCTCTCGCTCTATCACACACCCACTAAACCCACGCACACACAAACACAATCACATTATATATAAATATACGCATATAAACTCAATAATCCTTAGTGTTGAAAAGTCACAAGCAGATTTACGCAAAGAAAAGGCTGATTTATATTTTCATCCAACGATTTCAACGGAGCCGACGGATTTTACTTTGTACAAATAACAAAAAATATCCGCAAACTGCAAAGGTCGTCATCTTGCCATAATCTTTGCAAGAATGTGTGCAAGGAATTGGAAGAAAATAAAATAGTTTTTCCGCAATAATAATAATAATTAATAACTAATAATAATAATAATAATCAATAATAATAATAATAATAATAATAATAATAATAATATCAAGACCAGCTCCTGATAGACAAAAATGGTAATGAAGAACAGTAGGAGAAGGAAAACCAACCTAAGCATGGCATTGGGATAGATTATAAGAAGCCTTCGACATGATACCAGACACATGGCTATAGAATGCCTGAAAAATATATGGGGCAGAGGAAAACAAAACCCATCACTTCCTCAAAAATACAATGCGCAACTGGAATACAATACTTACAAGCTCTGGAATAAGACTAGCAGAGGTTAATTATCGGAGACGGATCTTCCAGGGAGACTCACTGTCCCCAATGACAAAAGTAACTACAGAAGATGGATGCCGTTATCCACCAACTAAAGAAAGAGGCCACAGAATTAACCATCTGATGTTCATGGATGACATCAAGTGTATGGTAAGAGCATCAGGAAATAGATACCCTAATCCATACTGTAAGGATTGTATCTGGGGGACATCAGGATGGAGTTTGGAATAGAAAATGCGCCTTAGTCAACATACAAAAGGGCAAAGTAACAAGAACTGAAGGATAAAGCTACCAGATGGAGCAACATCAAACCATAGATGAGAAACTGGATACAAATACCTGGGAATAAGGAAGAAGGGATATAAAACACCAAGAGAGAAGGGACACCATCAGGAAAGAATATATGCAGAGACTCAAGGCGATACTCAAGGTTCAAAAACTCAACGCCGGAAAATATGATAAAAGCCATAAACGCATGGGCAGTGCCAGTAATCAGATACAGCGCAGGAATAGTGGAATGGACGAAGGCAGAAAACCTGGGGCAGCATAGATCAGAAAACCAGGAAAACATATGACAATACACAAAGCACTACACCAAGAGCAAATACGGACAGACTATACATAACACTAAAAGAAAAAAGGAGGAAGAGGACTACTAAGCATAGAGGACTTGCGTCAACATCGAGAAAAGAGCACTCGGGCAATATCTGAAAAACAGTGAGACGAGTGGGCTAAGAGTGCCTGGGAAGAAGGACTAATAAAAATAGACGAAGGCCCCAGAATATACAGAGACAGAGAATGACAAACAGAAACAGAGGACTGGCACAACAAACCAATGCACGGACAATACATGAGACAGACTATAGAACTAGCCAGCGATGACATGGGCAATGGCTACAGAGGGAAGAGCTAAAGAA
>NC_061099.1:1095138-1116465 GCF_015104395.2 Macrobrachium nipponense | reverse complement strand
GGGAAGAGCTAAAGAAGGAAACTGAAGGAATGATAACAGCGGCACAAGATCAGGCCCTAAGAACCAGATATGTTCAAAGAACGATAGACGGAAATATCATATCCTCCCATATGTAGGAAGTGCAATACGAAAAATGAAACCATAAACCACATAGCAAGCGAATGTCCGGCACTTGCACAGAACCAGTACAAAAAGAGGCATGATTCAGTGGCAAAAGCCTCCACTGGAGCCTATGCAAGAAACATCAGCTACCTTGCAGTAATAAGTGGTACGAACACCAACCTGAAGGAGTGATAGACGACGGTAAAGATCCTCTGGGACTATTGGTATCAGAAACAGATAGGGTGATACGTGCAAATAGACCAGACGTGACGCTGATTGACAAAATCAAGAAGAAAGTATCACTCATTGATGTCGCAATACCATGGGACACCAGAGTTTGAAGAGAAAGAGAGAGAGAAAAAAAAAATGGATAAGTATCAAGATCTGAATATAGAAATAAGAAGGATATGGGATATGCCAGTGGAAATCGTACCCATAATCATAGGAGCACTAGGCACAATCCCAAGATCCCTGAAAAGGAATCTAGAAACACTAGAGGCTGAAGTAGCTCCAGGACTCATGCAGAAGAGTGTGATCCTAGAAACGGCGCACATAGTAAGAAAAGTGATGGACTCCTAAGGAGGCAGGATGCAACCCGGAACCCCACACTATAAATACCACCCAGTCGAATTGGAGTACTGTGATAGAGCAAAAAAAAATAAATAATAAGAAAAATTAAATTAAATAAATAATCAATTACTATTATTATATTATATTATTATTAAAACAAACCAATACCCAGGAGGCTTGTCTCAATAATCATAACGTGGTAAAGAAATTTAATAAAAATTTGTCAAGAAAAACCTTTACAAAATGGAATAGACCCACTACTGTCTCTCCCGACACCCAACCCCCAACTCCCATCGTATTTCCCTCCCACCCCCCGCAGAGATGAATACGATAAAAGGAATTAGTAATTAACCACCATCATAAAATAATGTGACTACGAGTAAAAGGAGGAGGCTTTGTCTTAGTGTAGTTGGAATTTAAAAAAGAAAGAAAAAAGAAAAGGAAAAAAAGGATTAAGTATTACAATGGCACAATAATTTATCTAAGGCACCCGAGATTTACGACGTATTTATAGTATTTAATCATAAACAGATGATGTCATCTCCACCAGAAGTTTGAAGACAAAATTACGGACTTTCCATTTTCACATTTTCCTAAATTGAAAGTTCAGGAAATATAAAGAGTCAGGGGAAAAGTTTTCGTGGAATTATTTGCTGTAGGTCTACGTATATACATAATCACTCGCATACATACACACAAACACATTATATATATATATATATATATAATATATATATATATATATATATATATATACACACACACACACATCACATAAACAAATCCTAAGCGAAGGCTTAAAGATAAAGGGTGTGTATACGGTATTATGAAGAACTATTTCCGGTCGTGCGAACGCCCTCAAACCGCTAGGAGCGACGAGAGAGAGAGAGAAGAGAGAAGAGAGAGAGAGAGAGAGAGAGAGGAAACAATTCGGGGGGAAGGGGGGGTGGGGAGGGTTGATAAGCGAGCTCAGCGGGGCACGGTCACTGTTCTCGCGAGTGACCAAAAGGTTACGTATACAACCCCTTTACCCGGCTCGCCCCCCCCCACAAAAAAAACAACAATGTCATTAATACGATTTGGCGACTCACTGTGTGTGTGTGTGTGTATGAGGTTCCGGACCGGCCGACGAGGTCACCAACGTGCCGAATAAAAGCGAGCCGTAACAAGGATGTCAACCTCAGTGCAAGGACTTTTCAAGTTCAAGACGGTTGAGGTGGTTCTTTGGATCTCCCGAAGAAGGCGCCCCGAAGGCTTTAATCTTCTTACAAGACGTTCCTTCGAAAGGTCTTGTAGCTTCAATGGGATCCTCTACACAGTTTGGAGGTTGGTATTACTTCTTTGTATCGTGTTTTTTTTTTTCAGTATTTATTGTATAAAATCTTGATCATTTTAAGAGCCGAATCACAGCTATATATTTCTTTTTTTTTTTTCTTAAAAATACTGATCACATTAAGTGCATGAAACAAAATTTCATTTATTTTCATATACATTTATAACAGTTCGTATTTATATTAATGGCAAAAATAATATGACAGCGACTTCGTCTTACATCGACACAACACGAAAAAAATTATTAGAAAATGCACATTGTATCCTCAAACATATTTACCTTCAAACTCTGATATTACACACACACACATTTATACATATATATTTACAAAAAAAGAAGATCGAATTAACGGTGAATGCACATGTCCACACACATAAATGCGCACGCCCAAGCACATGGATCCCGTTTATCAGAAGTTGTTGCTGTTTGAGATTAAGCTGGCCTTATGCCAGCACGGGCTCTTGCTCATAGAGCAGCCCGCAGATTACCAGAAGTCTATAAATACAGCAAGCAACACACAATAAATATCTGACTCGTCAGCTCACTAAGATTTCCAGACACGCTTTCCACTTAGGGAATAAAACGAGAGAGAGAGAGAGAGAGAGAGAGAGAGAGAGAGAGAGAGAGAGAGAGAGAGAGAGAAACTTTCTCTCTTAGCTAGGACCTTCGTGGTAGAAAAGGCGCGTGTGTGTAGTACCATCCTTTACTTTGTGAAACTTAGTTTCGAATCCTGAAAAAGAACAGATGGAGAAGTTTTTCCCGCCAAAACTTTGATGAAACCTTTTCAGCGGAGTGGACTGATTAATAGTACCAAATACTTTTTGCTCTTCGAGAAGAGGCTGGGTCTACAGAGCCGTCGGAATGACCTCTTTTACGGATCTATTCGTGCGCCTCTATCGTGCAATAAATCATAAGAGCTCCGGATATTGACTTGTCGCAGCGAACGATACGTCTGAAATGACCGACAGCGTCCTATAAAAACGCTCTGAAAGTGTCGTATACCATCTGAATTTGTTATTTATCTTTAATACGTGACCTATACAGTCTTCAGCACCAGGCACTTGTGTCATCATACAAAAACAAGCACAATAAATAGTGTTCGGTGTCTGTGAGCATATGCGCATGCGCAGAATGCGTCTATCAAATGATCGTTGTTATCTTTATCTACATCATAACAGACTGTGATGTTCAAAGATTGACACTGATGATACATGACGAACTGTCCCTGTGTCCCTATCTGTCACGAGAGAGGAAGAATGATAGTATAAAACCTCAGAAGTGCTGATATAATCAACCCACCCCGCCTCCCCCAACCCCTCTCGTAAGTCAACTCACACCACCAGAGTCGTACTAAGGTCCCCATAAAATAAGAGAGAACAATGAAACTCGCCCCGAGTACCAACGATCACATTTTTATGGCAAACATATAAATAGACGATTCGTTCAGAAACGATTCCAGTAACAGTTTGGGGTGATCTCGTATTCGATGCGTCATTAACCATTCGAAGCGAACGAGAAATTGGTTCCTTGCGATCGCATCCTATGTCCGGACATGTTCACGCGGGGACGAAATGAATGCAGCCACGCGACTGCAAGCGCGCCAATTTCAGCGAGGGTAAAAATAGCCATCTGATGCGTATAATCCGCGTTCTCAGATACACTCACGCGCACGAGCGCTCACAAACGAACGTACGAAGAAAACCTGCGATAAACCGGATGAAGATGTCTTATCAGCTAATCGCAGTCAGGAGAAGGTGAATTCGCGCGTGACATGGCCCTTCCGGGCCATAACAGCTGCCCTCTTGGCGCGGGATGATGGTGCTATTGGCGCCAAATGACCGAGAAGGTTCAATGGTCTCGACAGAAAGACTGTGCTGTTGAGTTCGGGCGATTGGTTCTCGAGGCGTCTGATGTATAATTACGGAAGTGAAAGATAGAGGGCGCTTTGTGTCTTGATCAGATGTGTTATTTCCATATTTTGTCTTTCTTATGTAATATGCTTATATCTTAATGTCATTAGTACTATCACATTACTATTCTCTGATGGTATATATATATTAGATATATATATACTATATATATTACATAATATTATATTATAATTATATATATATATATTACATTGGACAGAGAGAGAGAGAGAGAGAGAGAGAGAGAGAGAGCATCCAAAACATATACATGACACACATCAAATGTCAAATGGCACTCCTTTTGGAGGAGAAAGGGTGCCACTGTGTAAAGAGGGTTATATTATTGGCTTGAGGTCAAGGCGTTTCTATTTAATGACAGAGTGAGTAAGTGAGCGAGCGCTTCTTCGTCTTTTCTGAGTATCTCGGTCGCACGGTCCAGTGCTCGGTCGCTACTCGGCTCCGGGAGCGATTCTGCGAATTCCAGTTTTGATTTTTTTAAAAAATTACTTTATTTATGGTTATAAGTTTGGAATAATTTCAATCAAGTTTATTGTAATTTTAGTCTGGCGTAATCAGCACCGTAGCTCAGACGCCAGACAAGCTTTCTTAATGCCTAACAAAAAAAAGTCTAACGACAAAACTAACTTTGACGTTTATTGTTTTCTGAGATAAATTAACAAATAAACTCAATCACGACGAAGTTATGGACTCATTAAAAAATAGATAAGGCCATCTTCCTGCCCTTAATTCTCTGTTTCTGGGGTACGACAACAGGGTCGTATGTTATGTCACAGCCTTGAGAGATCCTCTCCCCGTGACGTCACAGCCTTCCTCAAGGTCTTGGGCACGCGAAAACGCGCCCTCCCTCGCTCTCCTTTGTGACTCTCTGTCAGCATCTGGCTTTATTTTCTTCATATCTTTCTTTCTTTTTTAGTGCGGGGTACATCCACCGGCTATAAGAGACCAAAAACGTAAAAAAGAAAGGCTAAAAAAGCAGGCGGTATAATTATAAACACCAACAAGGGCTCCATTATCATTAAGCAGAGTAACCCCTTAATATGTCTGACTGTTCTTTCGCTGAAATTCTCATCATCATATCTTCGTGTCCCTCACGAGTTCGTAAATTGAGGGTTGACCCGCTGGGGCTGTCACGCCTTGTTGCTGTTGTTTTTTGTTGTTGTTGTTGTTTACGTCGTTGTTGCTCAAAGAGAGAAAACAACGCCTATTTCCTAATCAATTTCTCCCCCTTATTATTTAGCTAACTTGTATATAATCGAATGCTGTTGTTTACTCTTTTTTGTTTCTCTAATTTTCAATGGAAGAGAGAGAGAGGACACAACATTCATTCTCGTTCGATTTTTTTTAATAAATAGCACTTTTAATCTTTTTAATAAATAGGACTTTTAATTTTGTTTAAATAAACAAAACTTTTTATATTTTAAATAAATAACATTTTTAATATTTAAATATAAATAACATTTTTAAATTTTTTTCAATAAGTATCACTTCTAATTAACAAAAAAATAACTAAATAAATAAATAGCGCTTTTAATCAGGAATTCTTGAGAGGATAGCTAAGCCTTTTTTTTATTTTTTAACAAACTTCATCTTTTACAAGATATTAATTACAGTAATATGGAGGCATCTTCAGGAATCAAATAAGAACGTTTATTCATATCCTGGGTGCTATCAATCACCCACTGATCTAAGAGAGAGAGAGAGAGAGAGAGAGAGAGAGAGAGAGAGAGAGAGAGAGAGACTGTCCTCAATATGCTTTGAAAACTGTTTTTTTAAACCACGATAACACTTCTTAATTGTTTAAGAAGCTGCAAATTGTTCTAAGAAAATAATTGCAAAATGTTAATGAGGACATATACAAGACGCATGTATACAAACATATACTCAAGTACACACTCTTTCTTTCTCTCTCTCTCATTTTCTGTCCTAAATTTTCTTGAAAATAATCTAATCTTACCGAATTTCAAAATACTATTTTAGTCTAATTTTTCAGTCTTATTAAATCTTGCCACACTTTCCACCTTCTGAAAGAGTAATATATATATATATATATATATATATATATATATATATATATGTATATATATATATATAAATGGATTATTATCACAGCTCCGAGATTCATATACATGCATTAAGCTACTAATGTCCTTTAACATCCAATTCGCTCTGCCTCGGAATTAATATATTTTCATGGATGTTAACCGAACGGATTTTTTTTTGCTTGATAATAATTTTCGTCCCCTCGTGGATTCCAACCAGGGCACAGAGGACGATATTATTAACTAAAAAAATTCCCCTTCGGTTAAGATATATGAAAATATATTAATTCCGGTTGGGTATTAAAGGACATTTGTAGCTTAATGGGTATATATATATATATATATATATATATATATATATATATATATATTATATATATATATATATATATACCGAAGGGGAAGTCTCAGACGGGATATATAGCGGTAAGGGTTTAAATGGAGACGTCTGTTTCATATTGGCGTTTATTATTCAATGCAACGTTTCAGGGACCAGCCCCATTTTCAAGCTGAAATTTACAATAATAAAACCAAATTTAAATAATTACTCATCTCAAATACGCTACACATAATTACAAAAATATAAAGCAAATTAAAATAACACCAACGAAACTCCAGTACCATTTCCAGTAGAGGAAGCAAGACGAGTTACTCGTCCTCCCTCTCTCTCTCTTCTCTCTCTCTCTCTCTCTCTCTCGTCTTCCTCCTCTCTCTCTCTCTCACTCCTTTCTAATCTCTTCCTCTCTCTCTCTCTCTATATATATATATATATATATATATATATATATATATATATATATATATATGTATATCTGTGTGTGCATGTGTGTGCGTGTTTGTATGTATATATATTCTCTGATGAAAGAACGCTTAAGTTGACAAACTATTACCATTTCAAGGGGCACAGAAAAAGCAGTGATTCCCAAAGCTTCAGATGAGTCATATGTATGCACAAGAAAATTTTTTTTTTTTTTTCTTTGCAGCATAAGTTTCATTTTCCGATGCCCCCTGAAAGATTCACGAATTGCAAGGCATACGGTTTTGGTTCCAAGGCATACGGGTTTACTTTCAAAACACATGTTTTAGTTTCAATGCATACGGTTTTACTTCCAAGGCACACAGTTTCAGCGAGTGGTACAGAATCACGAATCCCTCAAACTGACTCAGCCGAAAAAAAGAGTAATTCTTTTGCTAAAAAAAAAAAGTAAAAGACAAGATCTTTGAAAATAAGAGAGGGAAAAATGGCTCCTTTAAAAGGAATAATCCCCATTTGGCGTTGGTGGAAAGAATCGGCGTTCATAGAACTCAAGATTTTACGAAGTGAACAGTGCCACTAATTCCAAGAGAGAGAGAGAGAGAGAGAGAGAGAGAGAGAGAGAGAGAGAGAGAGAGAGAGAGAGAGAAGGCGGGTTCTTTAATAATCAACGAGAGAGAGAGAGAGAGAGATGAGAGAGAGAGAGAGAGAGAGAGGAGAGAGAGAGAGAGGGTTCTTTCAAAACAAAGAGAGAGAGAGGGTTCTTTAATAAACAACGAGCGAGAGAGAGAGAGAGAGAGAGAGAGAGAGAGAGAGAGAGAGAGAGTAGTTTTTCGTACCAGAATTCGACCAACAGCAAAAAACCCCAAAAAACCACAGAGGGGAAAAAAAAAAAACCTGCCTGTAAATGACCCAATCAGATTTCTTACCACCGCGCTCAATAAGCGATCCTTTTACTTCCTTTTTTTTTCCCTTTTTTTTCTTTGTTTTTGTTTTCCCTTTCCTCCCAGGTCACCAGAAGGTTAATCTCGTCTTTATTTTTCTTTCTTGCAAGCAACCGCTGCTTGTCAGGGAGAGCCACATTGAGACTATTACTTATTTCCTGAGAGTATTAGGGTGCTTGAGAAAAGCAAAAATAAATTGGGGCTATTACTTACAAGTATTAGGTCGTTGGAGAAAAGCATGATTTGATTTCATGTATTATAAATGCACACATTATATCCTGTCGTGTATATTAGAACAAGATTGTCGTAAAACGTACAAATAATAATAATAATAATAATAATAATAATAATAATAATAATAATAATAATAATAATAATATTATAAATGTTATATGGCATTTACCTTACCATCTTCTTTTAAGAGGATTTTTTTACCCCTTTTCCATAAGTAAACAAATATTCTTTGACAGAAAACTATTGTGCCAGCTTTGTCTGCCCGTCCGTACTTTTTTCCTGTCCGCCCTCAGATCGTAAAAACAACTGAGGTTAGAGGGCTGCAAATTGGTATATTGATCATTCACCCTCCAATCATCAAACATACCAAATTGCAGCCATCTAGCCTCAGTAGGTTTTAGTTTATCTAAGGTTAAAGTTAGCCCTAACCGTGCATCTGGTGACGATACAGGACAGGCCACAACCGGGCGGTGGTTAAAGTTTCCTGAGCAGCGGCTCATACAGCATTATACAATAACACAGAAAGATAGATCTATTTTCGGTGGTTTTAATTATACGCTTTAGCGGCTGTACAGAAAACTGGATTGCGCCGAAGAATTGGCGCATTTTTTAATTGTCATTTACTTCCGTCTAATCACCCCCCTCCCCAATCTCGACGCACCTAGATAAGGACAAAAGGAATGGCCCACTCCGTCGGCTTCCCTACCAAAAGAAATTCCTGAAATCTATCAGTCCTTCGCCAGAGGGAAAATCTCACTGACGATTTCTGCAAATAATGATCCGGAGAGTAAATGGTTCTCCTCGATGAGGCGGATAATGGTGCCATCGAATCGATAGACGATTACTTTTCTGGTTAATGATCAAAGTTCAGGCAATAAAACTGACAGAGACAAACTGCATCGCCTCCTCCTCGATGCCCTGAAGAGCAAATTAGAAATACTCGGTGTAAATGATGATGTTGGGTAATTAAATAATGGAAAGCTAGCAAATACGTTTTCGATGAGGACGCTAACAGATTAATGTGTTGGGAAGGAAACGTTTGCCACATTGACCTGTCATGGGAAGGAAACATTTGCCCCAGTGACCTGTTATGGGATGGAAACATTTGCTCCCATGACCCCAGTGACCTGTCATGGGAAGGAAACATTTGCTCCAGTGACCTGTCATGGCAGAAAAACATTTGCTCCAGTGACCTGTAATTGGAAGGAAACATTTGCCCCAGTGACCTGTCATTATAAGGAAATATTTGCTCCAGTGACCTGGAATTGGAGGGAAACATTTGCTCCAGTGACCTGTAACTTCTTTTCGGGATGCGATAGCTAACCCCACGCTTTTATCCCATTTGGTTGAGATTTACCGAAGGTGTCCTACTATCAGGGAAACCACTTCTGTGCTGAGATAGACAGGTACGCTGGCGGTTATCTAAATAAGACTGATTCGTGTGTGTAAGTGTGTGTAATTAAACACTGTTCTTGGCTTGCAAAAAGAGACATGGAGAATACCTTCAGGTTTTCTTCACGGCAATGTATTACTGGCAAGTTCGCTTACTACTGAACTCTTAAAAACAAAATATAGGCAAACGGAAAATTCCGACTTTTGAAATAACTTATCACATGAGGAAAATCTACTAGCTAAAAGTATGAGTATATACAGTATAGTATATGCTTAAAGAATCACAGTAGATGCACGTGACACCATTAAATAAACGAATACCACAGGGAAATGATAGGCAGAAATCCAAGCGCTTTCGTCATTACTAAGAGATTGTCAAGGGTAAAGCTCTTGGATTTATATATATATATATATATATATATATATATATATATATATATATATATATATACCATTGATCTGGTTCCCCCGAAGAGGCCATAGCTTCATCTATAAACAAAGCCTTAGCCACTGCATATTCAACTTCCACAAATGCAGAACCCAGATGAACTTTCGTAATAACAGTTCGACAGTCTCGCGATCACTTGAGAAACATACACATAAGTACAGTTATGAATATGTATATGTGTATATTAAGCAAAGATATAAAGAAATATAAAGACGACATTTAGAGGGCAGTGGCATTAAGAATGAAGCAGACAAAATATGACAAATAAAAACTCGTCCAATTTCAGTGTAATTTCTACTTCAGTTTCGAAGTTGAAATGTCCAGTGTTAACTTATGTCAACTACACACATGGAATCAGGTGCTGAAATGGACTGAGTTGACGGCCCTATTGTATTCATACTTTGATTCAAAAAGCACACAATAATGCTGAAGTTGGTTAATCACCGCCCATCACTTCAATCGTTCTGATAAACTTGGATGCAGCAATTCATATTTATGTCTGATACACAAACAATTTTGACTTAGAAGTTGTTCTCTGTGTCTGTCTGTCTGTCTGTCTGCTTCTTCATCATGATGGTGATATGGTGATATCAATAACAGACCAATTTGCAAGATACATTATCATTGCAGATTATTAGTGGGTCTCCTCTCTCTCTCTCTCTCGATTTACTTCATTTTGTTATCAATTCAAACGCTCTCGATTTTACCAATTCAAGAAATTAAGAGATAATCCCTCAAAAGATTTCTTCTCTTTCAAGATTAAAGTTCGAGGAAACGGACAACATTCAGAGACGAACTGCATCCAAATCTATTTATTTCATTTTCAAATTCAACGAAATGTACGTGTTTTGACATCAATCAATCTCTGACCAAAGTCCCCCGCCCCTCTCTCTCTCTCTCTCATCACCACCACTGCCACTGAAAGAGTTACAAGAAAGGAGAGAGAGAGAGAGAGAGAGAGAGAGAGAGAGAGAGAGAGAGAGAGAGAGAGAGCTAAGGGAAATTTCCTTGCGAGTTTTTCCTCCAGCCTCTGGAATAATGAACCCGTTTAGCATAATGAAGCCTCCATGTTTACAGAGCAGGTAACGCTGGCAGAGATAAAGGGAGAGGTGTTTTATAAGTCCTAATTTATTTACCAGCAACTTTATTTGCGTCTGGTTCCATGTTTACTAAACAGGTTTCCTTGGAAGGGAAAGAGCGTTTATAATTATTCGTTCGTTTCGATACTTGGTAATGAAGAGGCCAATGGTCAGTGGGAGCAAGATAGCTAATGTCTTTATCTTGCCCAGGCCAGAGGGAAACGAAAAATAACGGGGTAAAGGTAGGACGGTTAAATTTTATAATAATTCATTGTTCTTCATTCCATTTCCTAGTATGAATATAGAGTAGGGAAGCTGATGTCTCTATCTTACCCAGGGTCGCGGGAAACGCGAAAAAAATAAGGGTGAAGGTTTCTTCTTGCAAGTAGGAGAAATTTTATAAATACAGGAATCCGATCTTTGCTGAAATGGTATGTGACAAATATTCCGAAGTCCTCGAGCGAAAAAGAGAATTTTTCCTTAAACTATAAGAAGCCAAGGGAGTAGTAATAGCTATTCAAATAGGAGGTCACTTTATTGATTAGATGAAAGAAAGTACCTCCGATATAATCCTATCAAGGAGGTTAAACTGAAGAAGACGAAGTATCGAAGATCTGAGAATAATATTTAGGCTAAATTGATTCACCTTGCATTTTAATACGTGTTTAGCTATTTGTTATTTTTTCTAATTTATTATTTTTTTTATTTTTGCTTTTTTTAATAATAAGTGGGGCCTCTTCTTTCTGTATTTCTCTTTACCTCCTCTTACTTCTTCTTAGTGAACACCATATTCTCTGGAAGGTTGAATTTCAAGTCATGGCCCCTTTGGTGGGATGGTTAATTTTTCTTATTATTTTTTTTTTTCTTTTTTTAATAAGAGGGCCTCTTCTTTTGTATTTCCCTTTACCTCCTCTTACTTCTTCGCAAGGAACGCTTTATTCTTTGGAAGCTTGACTTTCAAGTCAACGGCACCTGTGGTGGGCTTGTTCCATATGAATAGGTTTCATCTTCTGAATAATAATAATAATAATAATAATAATAATAATAATAATAATAAATAATAATAATAATAAATAATAACAATAATAATAATAATAATAATAATAATAATAATAATAATAATAATAATAATTGAAAAAGAAACCCACATAATCACTGTGTAACTTGTTTACTTCTAAGTATTTACATTTAATTTTACTCCACGCTCGAGTACTTTCAGGCCCTATCTGTGGCCCATTTTCAAGAGATGTTTTGAAAATGGGCCACAGATAGGGCCTGAAAGTACTCGAGTGTGGAGTAAAATTAAATGTAAATACTTAGAAGTAAACAAGTTACACAGTGACTTTGTGGGTGTCTTTTTCAATCTTCAGAAGAAAACTGAAAGAAGTTTTTGTTTGGTTAATAATAATAATAATAAAATAATAATAATAATAATAATAATAATAATAATAATAATAATAATAATAATAATAATAATAATAATAATAATAATCTCTCTTTATCGATGGCTCACTTCAATGCTTCGCTAAAGTTTTGAACAAAACCTGATTTTAGCACCTAAGAAAACAGACCTTATAAATACTGCAATTAGCAAAAAAAAAAAAAATAAAAATTAAAAAAAAATCACAATCTCGTATAGTGAAGATGCGTAAGTTATTCTATTGCCTTTTTTGTAGGATGATTAACACCGAAAGAACAGCTGCTGCCAAACACAGGAAATTGCTCACATATTCATTTTTGGAACACTGCCATAAAGTTCAAGTGTGTGCACGCGCAAAAATACACATGTATACATGAACGTACTGACGGATGCGTAGATCTGCATTTACTCTATCTGCGGCTAAAATAAACATTGGGATTTCCTGCCAGATATGAGAAAATTAGTCACAGAAGTTTGTATATATATATATATATATATATATATATATATATATATATATATATATATATATATATATATATATATACTATGCTTAAAAATCACAGTAGATGCACGTGACTTCATTATATATGCGAATGCCATAGGAAAATGACAGGTTTTCTCTTGTTTATTCAAGCATTGTTATTTTCTCGTGGTATTCGCTTATATATAGATATATATTATATATATACATATATTATATATTTATATATGTGTTCAAACAACCTTGTGTATAACAAGGTCTATCTATAGACCTTGGTGTTATAAAATCATTTATAAACTGGACATAAGTACACACATTCATATCCTTGCCGGTGATCTTACGTCACAAACACTTACTGAGCAAGAAAAGCTACGTACAACAAAGCCAGAGAGAAAAGAAAAAAGAAAGAGAGAGGGGGGGGGGGATGGAGACAGGCAATGGAAAGAATAGAAAACGGCTCCAAAAATATAAAGAGAAAACGAGAAGTGCATCTAAGAAAGACCACTCTCTCTCTCTCTCTTTCCTTTTCGGAGAGCAAGGGGCGGTTTAAAAATAAATAAAAGCTTCTCGAGAAGCTGTAATAGCAGCAAGCAGCAGGAACGCTGCTTTTGTCGATGTCCCGCCAGCAGCGGCAGCGAGGCGAACCCTCCGAGTCCAAAAAAAACAAAGATGCTCAAAGTGAGTCATTCGAAGGCACAAAGGAAATCTCTCTCTCTCTCTCTGTCTCGGCCTGGCCTAACCTGGTTCGGTAGATGGGGGGGGGGGGGGGGGGGGGGGATAGGATCGGGGGAGGGGAAGTAGTCCACGCATGCCCAGATGCAGTGAAGGGTAAGAGGTATTAAATATACGGACGCTTTATTTTTGCGAAGAAACCGCGATGGCCATGACTGTCATATCAAATGACGGTGATGTGGTTATCGCTTTGCCGATATTCATAATGAACCCAGACCTTACACAGAGGAAAAAGAAAGCTATAGACATTAAATACAGGAAAGGTTACAGGGCTCAGAAAAACAAAAAACGCCGGGTCGACTTGACTGAATCAGTCTGAATGTCGCATACGCAATTTCCACCGGCAACCGAGAGGAATGAAATCTTGGAGTGAGCGAATCGAGCTAGTGAGAGAAATAGGAATCGTAGAATGAAATCTTTAAAGCAGACAACCCGCCCCCCTCTCTCTCTTCCTCTCTCTCTCTCATCTAAAACTTTTTTCCTCTTTGCCGTGAAGAACCAAATTTCATTCTTTACAAACTCGCGCGCGCGCGCACGAGATCCAAGCTCTTTGTTCCCTTTCGGTCTTTGAAATAAACAAGGTGGTGAAAAACACAGTAAAGACCTCTCTCTCTCTCTCTCTAGTAGCGTATTGTCTTGTAGTAAACAAATTACTTAAAAAAAGGGGACTTTGAAGCTTCTAAACTCTTCCGTTTTTTGAGCCTGGTAACGACCTCCTTTTGTGGGAAATTGTTCTTTGTTCCTCAATGAACCGGCGCGGTCCTCGTCTTGAGGAACGCGTTGCCATGGTAACGCAGACGTCACGGAGAAGAAAATCACCGTTTAAAGATTGCTACGGGAGTTCCTTCTCACTCCTACAAGTACGGAACGTGCTAAAAAGGTATTCATACAAGCATGATTTGCAAAGACAAGCACCGACAAACACACACACACACATTATATATATATAAAATGTATGTATATATAATATGGTAGCCTCCCTATCTTGTGTTCTCATATTCAGAGAGAGAGAGAGAGAGAGAGAGAGAGAGAGAGAGACTGGATTGGACTGGAAAATGTTGTACATCAAAGGGAAGTTGACTGATGATTCGTGTTCATCGACAACATTCACCTAGGCCTTAATTCGGTTTGTCTTTTTGACAAATAATATAACTGCCTCTACTCAGCTATAAAAGCTATCAATTCTGGTTATGCGTGCATGCTAAATTGGAACCACATTATAAAAAAAATTATGCATATCATTTGATAAAGTTTTTTTTTATCTTATCAATATTTCTGGCTGTGACATAACAAAGGACGCTATATACATATCACTGACGAAATTGTTAATATTTATCAGCAATGGCGTGTAAAAATCCTTTCAATTTATTCTTTAGATCGATCATTTTTATGTACATTATAAAATATATTTCGAAATTGAAAAATGAATTACTGTTGTCCCGCATCTTCTCTCTCTCTCTC
The DNA here is from genome assembly GCF_015104395.2 of Macrobrachium nipponense. Classification (NCBI taxonomy): domain Eukaryota; kingdom Metazoa; phylum Arthropoda; class Malacostraca; order Decapoda; family Palaemonidae; genus Macrobrachium; species Macrobrachium nipponense. The sequence goes on along the minus strand of NC_061099.1, from coordinate 1,101,542 downwards.
TCTCTCTCTCTCTCTCTCTCTCTCTCTTCTCTCTCTCTCTCTCTCAGTCCTACGGATCTGCTAAAAGTTTGCCTTATATGCACCCTGTACAGAAAGGTTCCATGGAAAGATTTCTTTTAATCGTTTTGTTCGAAAAATTTAGACTGTTAAATTTTAAAAAAGTATCCTTATTACTTCTGATTGTTTTTTAAGATATTACTTAATGCATCACTATTCTGTGTAATGTTTAAATTGTATTTATTTTTAATCTACTAAATTTCTCATAACTTACACATTTTGTTACCAGACCGCTGATTCAAGATAATATCAAAATCATCTCTCTCTCTCTCTCTCTCTCTCTCTCGTATCAAAATAGAAAAAATTAAGAAAAACAGTGAACTTTTCTAGCTATTTCTATTGATGCTATCAATGAACAGCATATATGCAGATCCCAACAGAACGTCAATTACCAAATGAATTATTACAATTCCACTTTCCTTATCATCTCTCTCTCTCTCTCTCTCTCTCTCTCTCTCTCTCTCTCTCTCTCTCAATTCCTTCTCCTACAACTCTCTTTTTCTCAAAACATTTCTCGCTATTTCACCCGTTTACGAAACACTCTTACTCAAACTAAAAACATCGTTCCCCATAATTCTTCCTTCTCTCCTTTTTTTTTCCTTCTTCTTCTCCTTCTTGTTATCTTCTCTTGAGCTAACTTTCTTTCTCTCTCTCCCTCCACCCTCATCCGGTGATAATCGCTAATTTTCTCCCGCGCCTGAATCAACTCCATCATCTGTTTTTACGATCTCAGGATATTTCATTAATCCGTAAAGTCACTTTTCTCTCATATACTATATATACGTACAAACACACATTATATAATATATAATTAATTAATATTAAATATATATATATAATATATATATATATATATTAATTATTATAATCATATTTCAAATTTTCAAACTGAAGACTTTTTGTAAATCATGACCGGTTTCGGTTTTACTTATGGGCCATTATCGAGGAAGTGAAACGTGGTGGCATAAATTAACAGTATTTTATATTATATAGACACACATATATATATATAATATATATATATATATATATATATATATATATATATATATATATATATATATATATATATGTGTGTGTGTGTGTGTGTGTGTGTGTGTGTGTGTTTGATTTAAATCAAGAAGAAATAAAATACGTGATGATCATACGAACAAAGTTACAGCCAGTGTTTCAATTTTCCTTCGTGGCTGTAACTTTGTTCATATATAATATATATATATATATATATAATATATATATATATATATATATATATACACACATATAAATATATATATATATATATATATATATGTGTGTGTGTGTGCTGTGCGCGCGCCTGCGCATAAATATGGATATTTCACGAATAAAAACGTGTATCAACCTCCTTCACCCAACGAAACCCTCCACAAACCAACTATTTCCTATGACTTTCTTAAAAGCTAAAACGATCCCCTGAGTACTACTCAGAATTGACGAAACAAAAGCTAGATTTGCGCCACTGATTCTTGGTCTGTTTACTCGACATAAATCGTTCTCAACGGGCAGTGGGTGGGGTGGGGTGACTTCCTCACTAGACGGAATTTCAGTTTCGGGGGCGGGCTGTGACCACAGACTGGCAGGCTCAAACTGGCTCTAGGACTACACAAAAAAGGTTGAGAACCACTGACTTCTAGTTTAATGTAGATGCGTAAACGAACATACATACATACACATAGGGAATATAGCATTTAAATAGTATATATACTTAAATACAGATATGTTACTAGGCATACATACATAAATGAACAAATGTGAAAATGCATACACAAATATGTTATGCATTTATAAATACATAAATACCTACATACACTCCTACAAACGCGAAAATTAGTTATACACAAATCACTGAATGAGAGCTTGTTTACTAACGTCAACTCGATCAGAAAGTGGAGCAAAATCATTAATCTAAAAGAAAAAGTTTCTGAGAATTTACTGCGCAAAAAGAGGAAGTTGCTTCTTAGAAAAATTCACCTCTTGAATATACTAGATATATAAAATTCTTGGTAAATGACTTATCTGAATCTGTTAACCTTTCTTCAGGAGTTGGTCTAAAGATAGTTCTTTTTTTTTTCCAATGTTGGTCGTTGTGGGATAAAAATAAAAGTCTTTTTATACGTCAAGTGTGGAATATTGACCCTATCTACTAAGAAAAGGGTTTTGAAAGTGTTAAAATAGCTTTAGCTGGAACTCCTGGTTGGTTGAAAATTATCTATATTTTAATACCCCTTGAAATGGAGTATGTGATTTATATTTTTTCTAAAAAAAAAAAACATTAGTAATAAGGTCATATAGGTACATACATAACCAATTATATACATTTATTCACAAATATATATATATATAATATATATATATATAAATATATATACTATATATATATTATATATATATATATATGCATACACAAAAGTAGAGAAACATACTGATAAAGAAAAGAAAAAAAGCAGGTGTGGTTTGTCTTGGTATATATTCTCCCTACCCTCTCTCCTCCCACCTCCTCCTCCCCCTCCTCCACGTATCTCGTGTCATCGCCTCAGTCTCGTCCTCTTTTTCTTTCCTCAACTGGCCTCTCAGATGATGTCCTCGTCGTCAGAGGACTTAACAAGCTCAACGAGGCTATTATTATGCCGTTCTCCTCAGAAGCCCGTTTCCCCCCCACCCCCCTCTCTCTATCTCTCGCCTTCTCCTCTCTCCTCTCTCCTCTCTCTCTAATTCTTGAAGACACATCTCTCTCTCTGTCTCTCTCTATTTTGTCTCTTTAGTTCTTGAAGAACCTCTCTCCTCTCTCTCTCTCTCTCTCTCTCTCTCTCTCTCAGATAAGTGAGCACACGATGTCTCCTCGGATGGACTAACAAGTCTTTGAGACATCCTAATCCTTGTAACACACACTCTCTCTCTCCCCTTGGTTTTTAAAGACCCTTCTCTCTCGCCCTCTCTATTTTTCTCTCATCGGTTCTTAAAAACCAACCTCTCTCTCTCTCTCTCTCTCTCTCTCTCTCTCTCTCTCTCTCATCTAAAACATCGAATGCCCAATCGTCGTCTTATAATGCCCGAGAATCGACATCTCACCTTTCTTTCCTTAATAGGACCACGACGCCAGAGTCTATCTCTATCAGTCAATCAGTCGCGACGCCGGAGTCGACTTCGATCAATCGATCAGTCCATCAAGAATTTGACTGATAATCTAGACTGTGTCGAGAAAGGTTCTGATAACATGATCGAATGGCTGCCACTTATTGCTTAAGGACTGATGTTATCTATTGAAAGGATACTATCTATTGAAAGGATACTATCTATTGAAGGGATATGATCTATTACAAGGATATTATCTGCTTAAAGGATTCACCGATATCACGAAAATAGATCAGACTGCTTCTTATGAAGCTCTGAAGCTGGGAACTGCGAGTATTCTCAGTAACTGGGTGAATATGTTTGAGAAAAGTTCCGAACAGGAATGCAAATTGTTTGTAACAGTAACCTTGGAATTTCTAATGACGTTCTGAAATAAGGAACTATCAGTATCTTTAATAACATGAAGGAAAAGGGTCTAAAAGAACAAGATGTACAGGACAGAGGAAGATGGAGAAGGCTGATCAAAAACAGCGACCCCGTATAGAAATGGGAAAAGGTGAAGGTAAAGAAGAAGAAGTTTCTTTAGTAACTGACTAAAAAAACTATCGAAGAGAAAACTAATGATTCTCATAAAAGTTTCTCAACAGGGACACAGATTGAATTTGAATTAATTTAAAATCATTGCAAGTCTCTGGTTCTCTGAAACTCTTAAAAACAGAAGTTTTTGACAGTTTTCTGAAATGAGGGAGTAAGATGTGGTGATCTGAAAATAACAAACAAAAATGATTCCCAATTAGGTGCTTAATATGGAAAGGAGAACTTCAAGAGATGAAACGATAATAAGAAATGCCTTTAATCATTATGTGAGACTATATATATAATTTTAATCTATTTACATTGTTTAAAATACAAAAATAGTTCAGGGACAAAGGACCCATAAAGAGGGACCTTAGATTGCAAGAAACCATAGAATAAATTTTTTTGAGTACACTGTAGATTATGAATCTTTACCAGGCGATGGGGCATATCTCTCTCTCTCTCTCTCTCTCTCTCTCTCTCTCTCTCTCTCTCTCTCTCTCTCTCAGTCGGTCACTCGAGGGGGTGAAGGCAGCAGGTCCGTCCGTGGTGGTGTCCCCGAGCTGGTCATACATCATCACTTCACGCCCACACTCAGTTTCACACCCATCTTCACACACATATACACACACTCTACCACCCTCTCTCTCTCTCTCTCTCTCTCTCTCTCTCTCTCTCTCTCTCTGTGCCACATACACAGACAGACGGCCGAAGGCAGAAGAAGTCTGTGCCCGGGCTGATTCACGCTCTCCACCTAACTCCTCTCACCCTCGGGAAAGGCCTCAGTGTCAGCTCTCGCGAAGGAGTGAGTCCTCCGTCCTTCTTCCTTTCGATGGAGTGAGAGTGAGTGAGGAAGAGGAGGAGGAGGAGTAGAGGAATAGGAGGAGGAGGAGGAGGAGCAGGCGGCGCTTGGTGAAATGGAAAAAGAAGAAGGTCGTCTGTGTTTGTGTCACTACTACTGCTGCTGCTGCTTCGCCTTCCTCCTCTCGTGGTTGTTGTAGTTGCCACAGTTGTCGTTGTTGTTGTTGTTGTGACAACGTCCGCGGTTAGTGGAAGGGGGGATGGTGTTGCTGGGAAGTGAAAAGGGCCTCGAGTGAATACCTCCTTCTTTTTCCCCATCTCTGCAGGAAAGGAGGCCCGTTGGCCGCGGAGGACAGAAATGGCCAACGGTCGGGATGGAGATGGTGCCGCCCGTCCAACCCGTCCTCTTCTTCCTCTCCTCAAAATCTCCGTCGGGCTGCTCCTGATGGTGGCGTGCACCGGGGCAATGCCCGTCAGCGGCCCCCTACCTCGTCTACCTGGCGACGTTGCATACTCGCCCAACAGGTTGGAAGATGCTGTGCCCACGCCCGTGGTTATACCAACGCCTCCGCCAGGCCTCAATTTTACGACGGAAGCCCCCAGGGTCGGATCGACATTACACGCGGTAAGTAAAGCATCTTCGCTACTAGATAAAAAACCAGCTCACAAATTTATATTCTCCTGCTGCGAATTGATGTTTAAGTACTACAAAGTATTTACTAAAAAAAAATAACTATCATAAAATTTATAAATATACATCTTCGTTACTGGATACAAAAACACCTCACAAATTCCCGTGTATCCTTCTGCTGTGAAGTGATACAAGACTGTTTATGTAAGTACTGCGAGACCTTTGCTTCTCACACAACGTTCACCTTCAGTGTTTACATTCCCTCCGCAGTTCCGACGTCAAACACTTCACATTTTGTTTACATATCTCGAGATTTCGTTCCTTCCACTCTTGACAAAAAGGGGAACTCATTTTCCTATTCTCTCCATACACGTAAAAACAAATGAATGTCCACGTTTCCTCATGGCATCCATTCCCAGTGTTAAAATGGCGTTTTCAATTCATTTCCTTGGTCTGCCCAATACAACTCAGAAAGAAAGAAAGACAGAAAAAACAGATACTTTTAAGGAACATTTCATTCTAAAATTTTCAATATTCCCATTCTTAACAAGAAGACAGAGTAGTCTATTGTGTCTTGCATTTTATAAACACAAGAATCAGCGTTTTTCTAGCTTGAATTAATAGAAATTCCGAATATTCCCTTTCATTGAATTCACAGAATTCGTCTGTTAGTTCCTGGCTCTTCTTCAGTCTTCTAGTTTATGTAACTGGTTAACTTAGTAATGCCTTTGTGGACCTTATTTCGTTGTTATTTTATTTCTAATAATTCCTTTTTTATTTTACTTCTGGCCGATTGCTGTCAACTTGAACCTAACTTTTTCTTTCCTGAAAATTTTTTTATTTCCTCGGGCTAACAAGAGGACAGTCTTTCTTTCACTGCATTCTGAGTTAGGCCTCAATTTTTTTTCTTTTTTCATTCGTTCTTTTTCCCTCTCTCTTACCTGCTTCTAGCAGGAACGAAGAAGATTAGAGTAGTAGGTTTTTGGTTCCACTCCTTTGTGCTTTTAATTTTTCTTGTTCGCTGCTTCTTGAATTATGTTTTCATTTTTCGTATACGTAACAGCCTGCTTTCTCAATGATTTAATGCTTCCATTTGAAATTAATCTCTCTCTCTCTCTCTCTCTCTCTCTCTCTCTCTTTTCCACAGCGCTTTCTCAATGACTTTATGCTTCCATTTGAAATTAATCCCCCCCCTCTTTCTCTCTCTCTCTCTCTCTCACACACACACACACACACACTGCCAGCT
>NC_061099.1:1085138-1090138 GCF_015104395.2 Macrobrachium nipponense | reverse complement strand
TACACCCTTGCAATAGAAGCTAAAAATGGGACGAACTAATGTGCATTTCTCCTCAACCACAACACCCGCCCCTCCTCCTCCACTATCATTCTCTCATATCATATGAGAGAAAGATTACTTGAGAGAAGAATAACCAAGCATGCAATGTGAGGCAATGTTGTAATAAACAAAAAAGCCTACACAAGATGCACTGATGTTGATGAGAATGAGGGACATTTGATTCAATAAGCTCTCTCTCTTTCTACTTAACACGTCATAAAACTTTTCGCTCTGTATCACAAATTTCAAACAGCCCGATGCCTTGATGGCACATACCACTTAATGATTTATTCCAGTGAATGAAATCCAGCCACATATTGATAGCATGTTTTAAATTTTACCTACAAATATAAATTTGGTAACTATATTTTATCCACGCTCATTCTATCTGTATCTACTATATACATTTATCAATTCCTCATCTCTGCTCTCATATGATTTTCCTAGTACTCATCAGCAAGTTCCCGTCACCCTACCCATCTTCCAATTCCAACTAACGCGCATGCGCACATCTTTCTCTTCCAGGCGAAGTTCATGGAGAAGTTCGGCTACATCCCCAAATCGGGCAACGAGTCCGACTTCGTCTTCTCGGCCGACGCCTTCCAGAAGGCTGTCATGAGGATGCAGAAGTTCGGGAGCATCCCTCAGACGGGCGTCATAGACAACGCCACTATAGAGGTGAGTCTATCCTTTGGCACTCTGGGTGAGGCTTTACTGTGGCTATGGGTGAGGCTATTCTATGGTTATGGGCGAGTCTACTCCATGGTTATGAGTGAGTCTATTCGATGGCTCTGGGTGGATCTAATCTATGACTTTGGATGGGTCTCTCCTATGACTGTGGGTGAGTCTACACTATGCCTATGGGCGAGTTTACTTTATGGCTACAGATGAATCTATTCTATGGCTCTGGGTATGACTATTCTATGGTTACGAGCGAGGCTATTCTATGGTTATGGGGGAGTCTACTCTATGCCTGTGGATGAGGTCTACTCTATTGCTATGGGCGAGTCCATGTGTGGATATGGGGCTATTCCTTCTTGTACGCTGTTTCTCTTTTAACTATTGAGTTTTTTCGTTCATTTCAACAATAAAAATATAGTAATGATCATAAATGAGAAAAATATCCACGATCTTAGGACTAACTGTAATGAAAATTGTTTAAATTCCGAGAGCACAGTTAAAAATAATAATAATAATAATAACAGTAATAATAATGTCTCTGTAACCAAGTAAATAATTATTATGACTTCACTCTTTCAAACTCTCAGTGAAGTATATCACTGCTTCTATTTATTATTTTTGACGAGAAATAAAAATTAATCGTTGTGCGACATCATAAACTTCCCCTCTTAGATGTCTAAAGCCCTTGCTTCTCACCCAGACATAACAAGATCTAAGTCTGGAAACACAAAAGGCAGCAATGAGTGCCAACAACTGTGGAAAGCATTACCACAACATCTGACATTTCCCAACTCGAAATTAATCTTCTTCTTTCTTCCCATCAGCTGATGCAGACTCCGAGATGCGGGCTGCCAGACGTAGAGCCAGAGGACTTGGAGGGCAACTCTCACATCAGGAAGAAAAGATATATTTTGGGATCCGGAGGATGGCGCAAAAGGAAGCTTACTTATTTGTAAGTATCTAAATGAGCAAGCTTACTTATTTGTAAGTGCCCCAGTATCCCGAGGGCGTCAATGAAAGCATGAAAGGACACGTGGATGAATGGGAGTATTCAGCTGGAAAACATTAGCAAGAGCTGTTTGAAAATTCGAACGTTGCCAAACGCTAGACGCATATATGAGAGAGAGAGAGAGAGAGAGAGAGAGAGAGAGAGAGAGAGAAGAGAGAATGGTGTTAAAGCGAAAAGGAGAAAAGACATGTGCAAGAGTAATGAATAATAGCATTTAGGTAGAAAACAGCAAAAGCCGTTTGAGAATTCGAACGTTGTCGCACACGTATGAGAGAGAGAGAGAGAGAGAGAGAGAGAGAGAGAGAGAGAGAGAGAGAGAGAGTAAAAATAAACCGCCTCTCTGTAACCTCCTCCTTCTCCTTGAACAAGCTGTTAAATGTACCTAAGCTGCTTAGCAATAAGAAGCTTATGTGAACTTGGATGGTAAACGTCAGTGAACAATGAACGGAAATTGAAGAGAATACTATATATATATACAGTTGCAACGGGGTCTCATGTTTCTGACACATGCTCGCGTTCTAGCGCCGGTCTTTCGTTCACACGCGCATCGTGACGGAAGTTCGACAGGAAATTTATACATACACACACACACACACACACACTATATATATATAATATATATATATATATATATATATATATAAAGACTATATATATATACAATATATAAGACTTATATATAGTAATCATATATATGTATATACTATATTATATAGTACACACAATTATTACTGTTTATATAGTGAAACCACATTTAACATGCACCAAGTGTAAAAGGGCATATGTGCAGAAACGAGAATGAAGAATAAAATAAAGGAATTAACTCGCTGCAGTTAACAATGGCCTGGTAAAAATAACAAATATGACAATAGAGCTTAAGTATTTATAAAAGTATGACGGCATCGCAAACTCTACGGAATTCTACATCATCATTTCACTCGATAGTCCCCAGACATAAATTCTGTAAGAACTGTTTGGAAAACAGTTTCTCTTTTGTCGATTTAATCATCAATTTTTCTTTTATTTGTTGACTGCTTTGCTCAATACGATATTTAGAATAAGTCCTACCAATATGTGGCAGTGTTCCCACACCCATTTTTGGTTTAAATTCACAATCTAAACACACTTGTCAAGAATTATATATATATATATATATATATATATATATATATTATATATATATATATATATATATAGTATGTGACTGGTAAAAAATGTTCTGTTACAACAGAAATCCATCGAATAAAAGGAGCCCATAAAAACATCAAAATATAGTACTTACTTTCTATATTTTGGTGTTTTATGGGCTCTTTTCCTTAATATATTATTATCATATATATATATATATATATACAATATATATATATATATATATATATATATATATAGAAAGACAGAGTTATTCCAAAGTTTCCAACTAAATCTGACCTAAAGATAAATCCCAAAATTGAAATAAATAAATAAATAAATAAATAAAATGATTAACACTCCACTGCCATTTCCTCACTGCAGCGTTGCCAACTGGTCACCCAAGCTGTGGAACATGGAAAACGTGAAGAGGGAGCTAAGACGAGCCTTCGACGCCTGGAGTACCTACTCCCACCTCCAGTTCACAGAGGTGGCTGGACCGGAAGCCGATATTGTGATCTACTTCGCTAGTTACGACCACCACGATGGGTACGTGACCCTTAGATTCGTTCATTGACGGTAATTGGTTCTGCACAGGTGTTACACATCTGCTGATGCACGTGTGCCGACATGAAAATTAGATTTCTAAGGCTTGTGACAAACATGGCCGCTTCGGATTAGCACTGGTTTTATGCTTTATGATATTCACGCTTAACGAAAGCTGCAGTTGAGTAAATATTCACTTATCATACCGGTTCCTACACGTGTATGTATGTACACATACACAGACAAACAGACACAATTATATATACTTGAACAAACGTATAATTTCCAGTTACCCCTTCGACGGACCAAGCGGCATCCTAGCGCATGCGTACTACCCGTACGAATTCGGACACTACGGCGGGGACGTTCATTTCGACGAGAGCGAAGAATGGACCATCGACCCCAAAGATGAATACTCAGGTAAAATGGTTCATAGTATTTTGTTTAAATGATAAATAAATACAATATTTATTCGGTAGCAACCTAACTGCAATTCACTCAACATCTATATATATTTCCTTGTAGGCCTAGACTTCTTCACGGTGGCTGTGCACGAGATCGGCCATTCCTTGGGCCTGGCCCACTCACCCGTCGCCGGTTCGATCATGTTCCCTTACTACAAGGGCTACGACAAGGTGTTTTCTCTAGACTACGACGATGTCATGGCTATGTGGGAACTATACAGTAAGTTCAATCATAAAATGATATACTTATAACAGTCTCTTTCCCCTTAGGTTAAGCCTAAGATATCTAAAATGTTGAGACAGAGGAAAGGTTAAATCAGTAACTCTACGGACACAACACTCCGTGTTTCACTCGAGTATCCACGGTTGAAAATACTGGCACTAATTTTAAAACAATTTTTTGCTCTCATTTCTTTTAATTTTTATTTTTCTTTTCTATTTTCTTTATGCTATGCTATAGGGTTGAAATGAAGTTAAATTTGGTATGAATTATAGCTGAATGACTTAGCCCATATAACCGTCGCCTCATCCTATTGTATGTTTTATTCACATCTCACTATTATGATATTGAAAACAGCTTAATGATGCAATACGAAAAAAAAAATATATATATATATATATATATATATATATATATATATATATATATATATATATTTACAGCATGTTAAGACATAAATATGAACATACAGTAAGTACAAACGTCCATAAAGTGACTTAAGAGAGATTATGAAAGATTTGTAAGTTATTGAAGAAAGATTCATATATCATCTAACAATCTCCAGCCCATCTCGAGAGAGATAAATCATCAATCTGATTTGATCCTTCTTTAAGTCCTGTTTTGGAGTCTAATCCTCCATAAATTTCCAGTGGCATAATTATAACTCTCTCTCTCTCTCTCTCCTTCTCTCTTGGCAGCCGCTCCTTAGGTTTCCCCAAGGACCCTTGAGGAGATAATATAATCTCTTTCTCCCCTCCCTCTTCACAATACAATATTTTGCTCGCAAATAAGGAAGAATCTCTCTCTCTCTCTTCTCTCTCTCCTCCTCTCTCTCTCTCACTATACATATATATATATTATATATATATATATATATATATATATATAATCTATATATATATTATATATATAT
>NC_061099.1:1065138-1080138 GCF_015104395.2 Macrobrachium nipponense | reverse complement strand
GGAATCCCGGATTTGTATACGAAGATCGACGCTGCTTTCTACTGGCCCAGGGCTAAGAGGACATACTTCTTCAGGTGAGTCTTCCGCCCCCCCTCCCCCTCCCCCTCACCCCACCCAAGATGTTTTTCCTTGGAGGAGGGCGGGTCTCGCGACGGGATTTGCTCAAGAAAGCAAAACGCGATTTTTTTTTCTTTCTTTTGTGGGATGTGGATTAGGCCAAGGTGTCTTGATTGTGTAGGACAAACATTTTGTTTTTATATTAGTATTTTCGTTTATCTCTCTCACTCTCTCTCTCAGCTCAATTAGCTGGTTTATTTTAGCATACTGTTTTGACGTAACGTTTTTGACAAATCAGAGCTTTTCTTACACAAAATTTTAAATATCCTTTACTAGCCCCAGATCTGAAGGAATAGGAAAAGAAATGCGAAAATAAAAAAATAAAAAATAAAAAAAAAACCCGACTCGGCTCTAATCAATAAGAAAGTTAAACATGAAAATAGCTGCAGTTAGGATACTCTCTCTTTGTTAAAAAAAAAAAATCCCTCGAAAACTTCTTTTTATACTCGTCTCCTGTCTTATTTCGTCTTAGATATTATTATGTGAATTAATGAGCGATGACTACTTTAACATTAACAAAGCCTACGCCAAAGTGATGTTAATGAAGACTCGTATTCTTTTTTAACCAGCCGCAACTGGTACTTCCGTTACGATGACGTCACGGGGAAGATGGACGAAGGATATCCCAGAGACATGAAGAAGTGGAACGGAATTCCAGGCGACCTGGACGACGTCTTCACATGGAATGATGGTGAGTTTTCCTGTTTAATTTTTTTTCTTTTTACTGAATTTAACGATGCAGAACACGTGTTGGTTGTAAATGTAGATGGTGCTGTATCTCAAGTGTTTTTTCCTTCAGTGGTAGTTGGGCTTGTAATCCTGCAAATTTACCTTGTAACCATATAAGGGTGGAAAGACTTTGCTGTGCTGGACGTCTGTTGATCCACGCTAAGTGAGTTTAGTTCGCTACATTTAGCGAAATTTAATTGACAGGAGGCATTGTTGAGCAACTTCATCTGTTCAAAGTACTTATACAGTCCCAGTTTAGGGGGTAATTAATGTTAGCATTCTAAATAAAACAGTTTAAAAAATATGTAACGTTACTCTTCTATAAAAAAAATTTAATCTAGAGCCGAGCACATTTTAAATGTTAAAACTCTAAGCACTTCCAAAGTCCAAACCAGAAAGTATAACTCCTTTAAACCATAATATTGGATGCGATGACTGACCCTCTTGTATCTGTGACCTTAATCCCCAATTCCCCTACTCTGCAGGCGAGTCCTACTTCCTGAAAGGAACCCAGTTCTGGAAGTACGACAGTACCAACATCAGACCGTACGCAGGATACCCTCAGGATGCTCGTGAGTACTGGATCAACTGCCCAGCTACCTCCTAACCACCGCGGATGAGGAGAAAAAAACAAGTCGAAGCTGTTAAATCTTTGGTCAATGTAACCTTTGTCTAGTACATGGACTGTAGTACCATAGCAAGGCCCCATTGTAAACTAACCAGTTTCAGAACTGGAGTTAACTGTATCAAAGACACCTGAATAATGGTTTAATCACATTTAGCAAAGTGTATTGGTTTTAAAGTAATTTATTCGCTGATCCATCTGTTTATGTGACGTTGCAAAAAGTTTTTAGCTGGATTAAGTGGTGTCTAGGTTGACACACATAATCACAGTGTTGGTCTCTCCACTGTCTCTTTCTGTAAGGGTCTAAGAAGTTTTTTTTTTTTTAATCTAATTTCTATAATAACAAATTAATAAATAATAAATGTGCCCAAAACAGCTACCCGCTGACCAATACGACCCGACCTACCATCCCAGCAATGTGGTCTACTGAACCTTTGAACGAAATATGTTGAAGTATCAATGGTGCTCATCCCTCCTTGCCAATAAAACATTGTGCCAAATTTTCATGGCAAATTATTATTATTATTATTATTATTATTATTATTATTATTATTATTATTATTATTTCTCTACTTGGACTTTCCTGTATATTCTCAGCAACTGATATAATTCACAACTTTTGTACTTGATTACTGGTTTTGTATTGAACCAGTTAAAAAAAAAAACCATTTTTAACTGTTATTATAATCATCGTATTCTCATTTATTATTTGTAAATACTTCATATGAATTTTTTTATAATTAAAAAATGTAGTTACTATGTATGTCGTTTACCTCACGCGTACAGATATAGATACACTTCCATATTAAATGTATATTATGTATCTGCATATACACAGACATACACGAACACACAAACACGTGTGTATATATATATATATATATATATATATATATATATATATATATATATGTGTGTGTGTGTGTGTGTGCATATGTAAATATACGTATATACATACATACATACACACACACACACACAGACATAATATATATATATATATATATATATATATATATATATATATATATATATATATATATATATGAATGAATGCGTATAAAAAAATTTATTGCCTGTTGAAATTATTTATTTGCACAGTGTCTGAGGTACAAGGAAAATGGAAAGCACGATAAATTCGGTGTGGCATGGCAAAACCAAACTGAGAGAACAGATCACAGAGCACTGCGTTGCCTTGGTCACGTCGAGAAAATGAGAGCGCTGCATATTTCAGGAAGGAATATTGAGAGATAATCAATTCACTACGATATGTTTGTTTGTAAGGTGTTTTGACGTTGCTTGGAACCATTGGTTATTGAGCCACGGGACCAACGGTTTTGCTTGACTCCCGAACCACGTCGAGAGTGAACTTTATCACTAGAAATAAACATTTCTCACATATCAATGGAATGCCCGATAATCGGACTCTTGGCCAACAAGGTGGCACGCCAACACCATACCGACCATGCACTGAGGCGTGGTTTTTTTTTTTTTTTTTTTTTTTCCACTACGATATGTTTTGTTCATTAAGATATTTATTAAGAAACGCGCTGCATTTATCAATAAACGATCAAATAAATAATCCTGCTAGCTTCAACTCAATGAAACACAACTATGCCCGACTCCTCCTCACCCTTTCACTCTTGATAAAAATCCCTAATTATTTTTTCCCCTCGCGCGAGGATTTCTCATTTTTATATCACTCGTCCATCAACCGTGAAATACGCCTGGCGGGGCCAGACCACCTCCTAACTATCAAATGATATTCCGCAATAAAATATCTTGGCGTGTTATTACCATAAAGCTTTGCCGCCTCGCTGGGGAAAAAACGCAATGTGATTAATGTACCGTTTTCCGGGCTGCTGTGTATTTTTCCCAAGGTTCCAACGCCCGGCTTTTGTCTGGATCCACTGCCCCGTGGAGTCAGATCAACTCGTATACAATTTTTGGTTTGCTCTGCGAGTGTTGAGGCGTTTTATCTTTTCTATTATGACGCAAGCTGCTCGCTTTTCCAAAATACGACGCGCGGTTGCTCAAGATTGATTATCATAAATAACTGAAATATTTTTTTTTTTTATTTTACAAAATTAATCTTTACTTTTCACTTCCCCTTTCTAAACACACACACACACACACACACACACACACACACATATATATATATATATATATATATATATATATAATAAGGTTTTATATATATGTACTACAATTCCCCACAGTTTTTTCTCTCTCTCCGTCACACACAAATACATATATATACACGTAAACACGCACGAAAATGCATACGTACATACAGTATACATACATACATACACAAACACACACACACACATACACACACACACACATATATATATATATATATATATATATATATATATATATATATATATATATATATATATTATAGTCATTTCTAGAAAGTGCTAGCACGTATGCCAAACCAGTGACAAGCGGCAACACTTTCCTAGCAATACATGAGCGAATTCAGCACTGGCATTGGCGAATGGATTCAGAAAATAGCTTCTTTTAAGACTCTAAACTTGAGTCACTCTGAGAACGACTTACGTAATTAGCACTCATCCAAACTAGGACGGATAGCAGTTTCTATTTTTCATAATTGCTCTAAAACAAAGTGCAAAACACAGAGACCTCCGTTCATTTGTTAAATCTACTGACGACACACTTCGTTCAAAGAAAAAGGTCTCACTGTTTTTCCTGTATCAGTGTACTTTAAATTGATCTATCAGCTAATTAGTCTGGTTGCCAGAGTCACGATAACATACCTACTTTTCTTATATGGCGTGATCGCCGGAGACTTTCCACTCGCCACCTTACCGTCCCCGTATGCTACCGGAGGAACGGAGGGGGCCCACAAAAGTCTTCTACAATGTCATAAGGGGCCACTGTCTTGTTTTCCCAGGTCTCACGTGGGTGGAGGCGAAGCTTGGGACCTGTTTGTTTGTATAGATATGTTCGGGATCTTGTGTGTTAGAACTGCTTCTAGTACCCATTAACGACTTTTGACTATTTAATACAGGTCTAGACTACGCCTTAATTTAAAGGGAGGCACATACACACTATAATATACATATATATATATATATATATATATATATATATATATATATATATATATAGTATATATCATACAACAATTAATATATAATATTATAATATTCATTTTATTATATATATATAATGTAGATATTATATTGTGTGTCCTTTAAATATTATTTATATGTGTAAATAACGTTGTAACGGCACTCCCGTCGAGCCCACGTTTATTCCAAGAAATAAAACATTTCCTGCAGTTATTCATTTTCGATTTTCATTCACTATTACTCACTCTGTAGTCAGAGAGAGAGAGAGAGAGAGAGAGAGAGAGAGAGAGAGAGAGAGAGAGAGAGAGAGAGCTATACAAAACCCCTCTGCTGGTGCAAGAAACAGCTCGTGAGAGCCCTCAAAACAACGGTCGTGCAGTTTTGATAGGACCACAGGTAAATACACTGAGTCCTATATAGTGGGGCCCTTCATATCCTGAATTACTTTATAAATCTACTCAGAAATGAGGAAATAAAAATAAAAAGAGAGGAAAAAGCGTTAAGAGACCTTTTCAAGAGTTTTGAAGCTCTGGTCACGAATATCTCATAAAGCGTAATCTGCTTAACAAACTGTATAGCTCCTTGGTCTATGGGGAAATTTGTTAGTAGGCCACATAATGCTGTAATTGTATAAGACTGCCAAGTGGAAAAGTTACTTGAAAAAAGTGTGTAAATGGATGATGGTCACGACTTTTACTTAAGAGCGAGATCAATGCAATCCTGAATTGAACTGAACTTACAATTCTAGCCAAAGATCAAGCACTGGGACCTATGAGGTCATTCAGAACTGAAACGGAAATTAACAGTAAAAGGTTCGAAAGGAGTCACGGAAGGAAACCCTCGCAGTTGCACTATGACTCAATTGTTAGGAGAGCGTGGAAAGTAAGATGGAAGAAAGAGACTATGAAAGGAGGTACAGTAAAAGGAACGAAAGTGGTTGCAGCTAGGGGCCAAAGGCACGCTAAGAAGAACCTTAAGTAATGCCTGCAGTGCACCGCAAGAGGTGCACTGACGGCACTGCTCCCCTACTGAAAATGCAATACTGTATATATAATATATATACATATATATATATATAATATATATATACATAATATATATTTAATGTGTATGCGAGCGTGAATGTTTATATGCTTAATATACATTATATGTGTATATACATGCATGCATACATACGTACATATATATATTATATTTATCTATTTATACATACACATACACAACACCACACACACATTATATATATATATATATATATAATATATTATATATATATATATACATATATACTCTTTCCCGGTATCTGGGTGGATATAATTTAAGCTCTTTCATATCCTTAAGTAAGAAATTTCTAGCAATTCTGAGAGGGAATTAGACGACTGAGAATCTATTCTTGAATGGATATTGTAATTTCCTTTGTCATTAACAATTTGATCTTCTTTGTTTTTGAATCAGAATTATATTGCACTACTTTTAAGAGAATAGGAGGCTTTTAAGTGAATATAAGCTTTTCCCAGTTCTATTTACGAGTGAGAATCGGATTATCTATATGTAAGAATCATTTCTCCACTATTTTTCCATGGGAGTTAGAATATCTTCCGTTTAGCTGCGAGAGACTCAGTTCGTCCTGTATCTTAAGAGGCTAAGCGATCCACCTTTACCTCTCTTACCAATACTGTACATCTGTTTTAACCATAACGAGGGTCTCTCTCTTTAGACTCCTAATTGTGTTTACTTGACTGATAAAAGAAATAGTACTTTCTGCTTTGGGGTCAAAGCAGTTTCAGCTTTGTTTTTATGTGATACAATGTATTCACCCTAATAATAAAAATGTCAGCTGATTATTATTATTATTTTTTTTTTTGAGCTGGAACAAATCTACTTGTATAGAATGTATTCACCCTAAAAATGAAAATATCAGCCGATTTTTTGTTGTCTTTTTTGAGCTGAATCAAACCTCCTCGTATAATTTTAGCCTTGTTTTTATGATACAATGTACTCACCCTAATAACGAAAATATCAGCCTTCAAAAATAAATTTTTTTTTTAAATAAATCTCCAGTTTTTAAGCGGAGGTTTTCATCAACTTCAAGGATTTGTATCAACCTGTGGAGCCTTTATAAAATGGGTAGCATCAGAATATTTCTCGCGAAATAATATACGCGCTTTCAAAACGTAAAAGGAAATTATATATAAAAATAGAAAGATTAAATTGATTGACTAACAGTCTAAAGATAAAAAAACAAGAAGATAACATATAAAAACCGAGATAAATAAAATGAAAATAATTCTAAACGGGAAAAGGTTCTTTCCATAAACAAATGATGCTAAAAACCAAAACAAGCGTTTCTCTCCAAATAATTCTAGTTTAGAAACAAAATTCTTAAAAAAGGCTATACGTTAAAAAACAGGTGATTAAAAGAAACATCTTAACCGCACAAAGGCTTCCGACATAATCGGACACTGGTAAAATCGATATACTTATTACAAGCAAATTTGTTCCCGTTTGCATTTTGGCCTGCCTGATAATGCCCCACCTTGTAATTTTTCATAATCCGTAATTGTCTATTACTATTTATGATCCTCTCGCATTATTCCCACAGTTACGCTATCGTTCCTATTGAACTGCTGTCTCGTAATTTTCTTGCTATTTTTTTTTCAACTAATTATATCTGTAACTACCAACACTACTTCTATTCATTGTGGTCTGACCGTAGTGTCAGGATATTTGAAAAAACATAACATAATGACTTTTTCATGCGAATATGCAACTGTGAGGTTATAATATAATCACACTTACATCTATATATTACAATCTGTATATATATATAAGAATACATGTATTATTATTATATATATATATATATATATATATATATATATATATATACTATATATGAATAACTTGATCACGAAGTATATAAAACGTGATGCTATGTATAAATAAAGGTATTTTTGCCACGAAGGAAAAAAATTGAAAAAACGAGTTAGCGAGTACTTTCGGTCCTATTCGGACCCTTTAGTGAGGCATACAAGTATGCCTCAGTAAAGGGTCCGAATAGGACCGAAAGTACTCGGCTAACTCGTTTTTTCAATTTTTTTTCCTTCGTGGCAAAAATACCTTTATATACTATATATATATATATATATATATATATATATATATATATATATATATATATATATATATATATATAGATGAGATCCTCACATGAAAATAAAATATCTTAGGACTTTCGACTTTCATTTTATAGTCATTTTAAGAATAAGGCAAAAGTCTTGGATATATATATATATATATATATATATATATATATATATATATATATATATATATACATAGTCTATATGTTTATATGTCACTAGAAAGCGCGTGACAATATATTTACCCAAGTATATATATATATATATATATATATATATATATATATATATATATATATAAACTGTGAATACATTCTGAATCAGCTGTTTCATTCTTAAGCTCAGTCAGGAACTTACGACTAAAAGCTAAATGGGGGAAATGGAAAGACGTCAAAGCTTCTAAAAATCTATTTCATATAGTATTTATTTTTTACAGTCACCTCTATAACACGTTTCTCTTTCACTTCTCTATGTAGAAAAAAAAAAGAAAGAAACTCGTGAAAATCCATTCAACAATGAAGGCTGAGACAGACAAGACAAACAAATGAATAATCAAGCTTTGATTCTCTGACGATTCCGGATTCTGACTATTCCGGATTCTGACGATTCCGGATTCTGACGATTCCAGATTCTGACGATTCCGGATTCTGACGACACTTTTCTCCCTCCCTTTGATTATACTGAAATAGGTCTTTTTGATTACATATATAAAAAAGCCAGTCAAATCTCTATCATTGAGCATTTGCATGGATATATTATGCACTCTATTTCTTCTGCAATGGTGGATAAGCATCTGTTTATGTATTTGTTATATATATATATTATTTTTGACATTTCTGACTACATGTAGATTACACATTCGTATCGTTCGGACGATACTTAAGAAGTTTCGGGTAGATTCCTCTTGCTAACGGTAGTTTTCACTCTGAATTGGTAGTTCTATTCATGATCTTGGCTCTTGGGACAACATAAAACAGTGTTCATGTGCTTATGATAGTGGCTAGAATGGAAAATGGTGCAAAATCACTAATAAGCAGCTCTGTGAAAGTGAATTGAAGTTTCCGATTCACCATCAACCTGACGGTAAACTTCTCCATAGAAAAGATAACGAGAGCGATGGGAGACATGAGTATAATGAGCATGAACCTCATAGTAATAGCGATGGAGATGGTGACAATGCATGAATATGAGAAAAAAAATATTGCTCAGATATAATGATCTTGAAAGCGAATGATGATTTCACCTAGATGAAATTCTCTGATACTCAGCTAGCGACAAGAATCAGTCAGCGACCGAGTGGATGGATCAGTGGATGAATGAGGTAGTCAGTAACCACGTCATTCACCACCTTATTTACTCAGCAAATGAGTCAGTTAGTACCTGAGTCACTGAAGACTGAGTTGGCCAGTGAATGAATGAGAAAAAAGCTACAAACACTGAACGCAATGTCCTTGCAGCTGAATTACTCATTAATACGAGTAACACTCAACAAAAAGAGTTGTTTTCCAGTTGAGAAATCTGCTAAAATCTCATAAACTGAGTCTCTGATTACCTGAGCCTCTCAACAACTGAGTTTCAATGACTGAGTCTGTCATTAACTGAGTTCCTCACTGACTGAGTCTATCATTAACTGAGTTCCTCAATGACTGAGTCTATCTTTAACTGACTTCCTCACTGAGTCTCTCATCAACTGAGCTTCAATGACTGAGTCTCTCATCAACTGAATCCCATGAAGACTCACGAGACAATCGAGACAGTCAATGACAGAAAATGAGTTAGGTCACCGAACCAGTCGCTCACCAAACGAACTGCTTCAGCGACCAGGTCAACCAGTGCCCTAAGGAACAATTAGAATGGCCAGTGTCAATTTTCTTAAGGGAGCTATCACTTTGCCGACCTCCTGTGATCTCCTGATTGTAGATTCCTTTTATTTCTGGACAATTCTCCCACTCCATTTTCTTTTGTTACACTATAAAAATAGAGACGGCGCTGACAAGATTTTCTCTTGAACGAGAGAAAAGAAAATATGAACTACGCTACCGGTGTGTGACACACAACAATGACTTTCTTTTTTTCCTTTCTTAAAAGCTGGATGTATATATATTGAGAAACAAATATAAAAGTTACTTGTATTTTATATACATCCATGTGTAGATGCATACATACACGTACAGTTATACATCTAATCTTCCGCTCCTCATTAATACATGCACATAAATGCATACAAATACACACACACAAACACTATACATATATAATATATATATGTATATATATATATATATATATATATATATCCGATATATATATATATATATATATATATATATCCGATGTAGCACGAAGGAATACGTGCTTGAGAATATCTTTAAATCCACGTTAGAAGGTGGTGAAACTGGCCACTTGGAACAAGTACTTGAAAACGTAGAAATAAACTACGAAAGTACTTGTTCCAAATCCCAGTTTCACTCACCTTCTACCGTGGATTTAAGGATATACATATATATGTATGTATGTGTGTGTGTGTATATATATATATATATATATATATATATATATACATATACATATATATGTATTTATATACGTACATATGTGAGTGTGTTCCAGTGAATACAGAACTTATACATAAAAAACACGTACACGCACACAAAGTTTTGAGAGAGAGAGAGAGAGAGAGAGAGAGAGAGAGAGAGAGAGAGAGAGAGAGAGAGAGAGAGAGAGAGAGAGAGAGAGAGAGGAGAGCACTAAGTTCTAGGTAGCGCAGGTTATGTTTCCAAGGAGCTTTATTCGTCAAGGAAATTGTGCAAATTTACGTCAAAAGGGTTACTCTCTCCTTCTCTCTCTCCTCCACATGATCACCACTTCATTTTATCCCGAGTACTGAAGCAAATATAATCTTAGGATTCCTAAGGATGTGCATTGTTCGGCTAAAGAAATCTATGAACGAATGAAGAAAGAGAGACATCTATTAATATCCGTGAATGACAGAAGTTGTAGTAGTAGTAGTAGTGGGGATTGGCCTTTGAAACGGCTCCAGAATACTCAGGGCAAATGAAGAATAGAATAATTGGTACACTTTGACCCAGTTTTTGCGAAGAGTGAAAAGTGAGCTTGACTGATTGATTGAGTTTAAAAGCAATTTTAGTAGGCCCATTAAGGGGTAATAAAAATAAGCCTTAGGATCAACTGAATGACAGTATTTAAACCCGTCACTTTGGGGAAACATCCACAGGCTAAGCTTACAAGGCGAATGACTTTCCAAATTTAGTGAAGACTGGTCCGAGCTACAACTGCATGAACTATTTAAATCATAGAAGGATACCGAGACAGGCTACCCAATTTCCTATCAAGGCCAGGACTGAAAGGGAATAACTAGATAAAACAAAAGATAAATACATAAATAAATAAATAGTTTGCCTTAACCTACTTGGGAAGCGACAGACAAATCTCGTGAAAGATTTATAGCTCCGTGAAAACAGAATATGATGGAGAACTATTCCAAAGTTTGCCGGTGAAAGAGGGGGAGGGGTGATTAGGGAGGGGGGGGAGAAGAAATGCTCAACCAAACAAGCAAAAAGATGTTGACGTTGAAGCTTTTTTTTTAATTCTTATTTTGGAAGTCTTTAATCTGAGTATATTTCCGCATATGCACAATATATATAGATATATATATATATATATATATATATATATATATATATATATATATATATATATATATATATGTACACATACATACATATATATGCATACATATACATATATTTCATAATCACATGACTCTGTTAACACATGATTCGATCACAGCACAGTCAAAATAATATGAACGCCTACCACTAATACTACAGCTGATAATATTGATAATTATATTTACAACTCGTGTGAATTCCTAATAAATCTTTGAAGCAATTTGGGACAACAATTTCACCTATTAAAGTTAAATTCTGGTGGGTTATAAACAGTGGAATGTTAAAAAGAGCACATTGAGCATGTTTCTTGATGCATAAAAATCAGATCATCTTTGATGCCTGCATACAGGCAACTTTTCTCCTGATGAGACCGTTTTCTCTTGATTCATATCAACTAAAAATAAAGAAAATGGGAGGAAAGTACCCACTGCACACCTGCACCTCTTCCTGGGATGGCTTGTTCGTGACATTGAAATTGCATCTGTTTATTTACTCTACTGTTCGTAACAGGTTGCAAATAGCAATGCATAAGTAGTAAATAATGTTTGTTCATGTAAGACTGCATCACAAATATACCGAGCAATCAAGCTATATATATATATATATATATATATATATATATATATATATATATATATAATATATATATATATATATATAAACTCCAAACCCACCCTTTTTGATTCCTCATATACCACTCAGTAGCTGGATGCTAAACACCAAAGCACAGCTCTGCTTGTGCAGGAGTTAATATAAGAACCCAGGAATACGTTACACAGAATATACAGCATATGCATTCCCATACGAGGCTGATTTTCTGACATGTTTCCATTAGAGTAAAGCACATTTTTGTAAAAGCAAGACGCCGGCGAAGGGGGAAAATGAAGGCTGAACCCCTAGCATTGGTTCCTAACGTGTTTTGTGCCTTTTGGTAATACAGTGGACCCCCGTATTCGAGTTCTCTGGATTCGCTGACTCACACATTTGCAGATTTCTCTCGGGAATGTTTCCCCGCATTATTCGCGGAAAATGAGCACATTCGCTGTATTTTTCTATGAGAAATATCCACAAATTCCTGTTTTTTTTTTTTTAAATCAATTTCATCATAAAATGCACTTTTTGTGATAAAAATATTAAAAAAACCAAGTATGAACATTTTTAGTGGGTTTTTCTAGAGTTTTAACTAACAAAATAGGCTGTTTTTAGCGTTTTTATAGGAGTTCCAAACATTCGCGGATTCTAACTATTACTTGTATACCTTTAGCAGGAGGAGTTGCGTTGTCTCCATGAATTTGGCGAAGCGGATCCTTGATCAGACTGAGAATAGGTATCACTGAAGTGAATAAATGAAAATGGCAGGTTATTGGGGCTGAGACGTACAAATTCTGAGACTCGCTACTCGTTGAAAATGATGAATGGGGCCTCGTGCAGAGCAAGGAAAGCTGTCTTTGGCGATGGGTTCGCGAGAGGGGAAAAAAAGTGCAATTACCTTTTAACTCCTGCCTACAGCGAATGTTGTGAGATATCTCTCATTGAATGCAAGAGGAAGAATCCAATATGGCTGCATTCTGACCTAGCTCGGAAATGCCTTCTATCATCGCACTACAGAGGGCCGTGTGAAGGACTGTGGTAACTTAATCCTCTTTTGAAAAGCCCCCAAATGCCCAGGGGCTCTGAAGTCACCTTTCTGCGCGCGAAACCAAGCTTGGGATTCTCCATGCATACGAATGATTTAGCCATCTTTGCACAAGCGTTCTTGGGGGCAGAAGCCAGCGTAGAACAATGAGGAATAAAGGCCTTTTTATTTTAAGTTTTTCCTTTGTGAGAAAACATCTATCGCCAGGTGCAACTTCTCTAAGAAATGGCAGCTACTGCGTACACGGTCGTTTGAAAGCAAGGGGGAAGGAAATGAAATACAAATGCATGTATTATGTTATATAAAATAACAGCCTTGCGGTGAGCTGCTGCGGCGTGAACATTAAACCTACGCAAATTTCCAGTTACTGACACTTGTTATGGAGAGTGAGTAGCGGACGATAAATACACCGAACAAATCTGTCCTACTAATCATTCAGAGGTGGATATACGTACGGTATACATAAAACACTCTCATGGGGGAGGGGGAGGGGGAGGGATTACCTACTGAGATGAATCACAAATGAAGAAGACCTTATGAGTATACGTGTGTCAAACACAGTCCCGTTTAGACCAAAATGTTCGCGTTGGGCGCTTCGGATTATGTCAAAAATGAAAACAAGAGGAAGGGGTATCCTTAAGAAAGCGTCACTGGATTCTCTTTCTCTCTCCTACCACTCGAAGTAAACTGCCCAATACAATAGATTTAAGAGGGTGAAGCTGACGGGGAAGGCTATCCTCGAGAACCTGTCCACCAGGATGGCCTTCTCCCGGGCCTCCTTCAGTTCCGCGGCCATCGTCCGGGACATGGAGGGGCCCGCCACCGGACCCAGTTTGGGCATCATGTGTACCGGGGGAGCCTCGGAGACCGGCGGTGGGTGGTGGTGGTGGAGCGGTGGAGGGGGCCCTTGGGGTAGGCACGCCCGACTTGGGAATGGGTTGTGGTGGGCGTGGGGATCCTGACGATGGCTGCTGCTGGTGGGGGGCGGTTCCTGAAGGCCGCCGTTTTCCGCCTCCTGGATGGTGGATTCGTTGCAGCTCTGTGGAAGGAATGGAATGTTCAGAGAAGTGTCAAATTTTTTACCACTACCAATTACCCCAGCTTTAGGACTATGAAACATATAGGAAATATTAACATCACCTGTCTTTTCAATCAACTTAATATTCATCAGAATTTGGAATACAAAGAAAGAACAATAAACGAAAAGAAGACCCACAGTTGCTTTGGTGGACACGTAATCAAGCTTAAGAGGAAAAATGGGGGAAATTGTACATGATTTTCTAAATCTTCATCATTTTATATAATTTTGGGTAGCCCCATCTCGGTCCCCTTAGACGGATACAAAAATAAATAAATGAATAAATAAAATAACCAAACCACGAAAAAACAAAAAATATACATAAGACCCCAACGGAATTTACGTGAAAAAAAAAAAAATCCCAAACGAAAAACTGAAAAAAACCCATAAAAACCAAGAAAAATTTTGTCAAAGTTGTAAAAGAAATGATCAGGACGACAATCCTAAAATAATATCCTCCTTGAAAAATATCCATTGAAATCACATAAAGGAAAAGTAGAAAAACTGAAAAAAAAAATCAAATGAAAAAATACACGAAAAAAAAATCAGCACAAAATGAACTCAACGCCCTAAACCCGGGTGCTTGAAAAGCTCCCTATAGTCAATCCTACAGGATGCTGTCCTCCCTCACCCTCCTCCTGTCGCTGTGACTCCTCTGCCTCCTGATGGTGAGCTTCCTGGAGATTCGCTGCATGAAGTTCTCCGGCTGCGGTTTCTGGTCCACCATGTCCCCGAGGATGACGTTGACCATCGCGTACTCCATCAGCGACAAGAACACGAAGACGGTACAGGACGACATGAACATGTCGATCGCCTGAAGAAGGAAGGGAAGACGGCCGGGGAATTATTAAATGTCTGATGAGGCATGAAACG
>NC_061099.1:1047638-1062638 GCF_015104395.2 Macrobrachium nipponense | reverse complement strand
CGCCACTGAGGCGCTGCCCTTCCACCTGAGAAAGGCAGCAGGTCACATCTTCGTTCATTTCGCCAGTGGCGACAAGGCGTTTCTTGTTGGGCACCCGGGAACTAAGATAAATTTTCTTCTCTAGGAGAGCCGAACCGCGCTAAGTGCTTTGAGTCTTCCTCACATCAAGAGGAATTTGTCATTAAGTTCGTTTTTTTAATAGAAAACTTGAACTCATTCCGTTCCTGTTGAAAAAAAGGGGTAAAAATGTTCTAACGTTTCTTCAGGGACGACACAAAGCTATTGATAATTTTCAAGGAAAAGACAACGTTCATTAGTTCTACTTTGAAAATAAACACACAAAATCTTTCTTAAAAAAAGACGAGGAAAGCTTTTTGCTTTGTTCAAAGACAAACCAAATAAAAACAAGTCCCTCTTTTCATTCAAAGAAATGGACCATACCAGTGTCGCCTCTAAAACGTAGACAACTATACCATTAGTATTTCTCAGGAATAAGTGCGAATCAATTCTTCTTCCGTTTCTGCCTTCAGCAAAAATCTACTCACTATTTTTAGATGACAATAAGAGGACTGCATCAAATTCCTTTTGTTTTCCCTCTTGAGGAAGATACTTCGTCAGCTTAAATTTCCCCGTCATTTGCAAGGAAATGTAACTTCATTCTTTTTTAAAGAAAGCAAAATATTATTAGACTTTTTACACATAAAATACCATATATGTAAGTATATCATGCAGAAGAAAGCGTTTCACCATTTTTTTTTATAAAAAGGTAACCACTTTACTTTTATTTACTTATTTATTTATTTTTTTTTTTTACTTCAGTTAACAGTTTCTCCTACTTTCTCTTATCCTGATGAAAGGCCACAACAGCTTTCTTCATCCATTTCGTTCTAAAAATAAGTAAATCTCTTTCACTCTCTCCTCAATCTCTACGTTTCAAAGAAGTTGCAAAACAAGGCATTTTTCTACCCCCCCCCCAAAAAAAAAAAAAAAAAAAAACTTAAAGATATCCTTTTAAACATTTATTTTCAGTGATCTCCAAAAAACAAAGAACCACGAAGTCATTTCTCCCCGAAACAAAGAGTCCTTTACTTCTCGGGATAGGATCCGGTCTATTAAAATTCGTGGTTTGCATCACATCAGTCAGAGGACCACCCTCTCTCTCTCTCTCTCTCTCTCTCTCTCTCTCTCTCTCTCTCTCTCTCTCTCTCTCGGCGGTCGAAGTGGAAGTAATTGCATGTGCCTCTCATGCAACAAGCCCTTCCTCCTCTCATGTAGTGCCATTCGTCTGCAAAAGCATAAATACTTCCTGGCCAAGATGCATAAAGACAAGTTCTTTGCCGGAATACCAGTCTGGCGCGCGCCGGCGCGCTGCGCATCCATGTGTGGGCGATTATCTATCTATCGTGTATGTATATATATATATATATATATATATATATATATATATATATATATATATATATATATATATATATATATGTGTAAACAAAATATAAATATCTTAAATATTTTTTCATCTGCATTTATTTCAGTATACCGGACAAACGCAACAAAGAGCAATACAGTTAAAAATTTCTACCTTCAAATATATCTCCAATAAGTCATAAACAAAACATCTATCACTTTATAACTCTGTAAGAATCGGTTCTCTGATTTTTTTAATATGATTTAAAGTTAGCGAGGGTTCGAAAAAACTGTTATGGGTTGGAGGAATCAGTATTTCCAAAAGACTGATTCATTTCAAGATTTGAAATTCAAATTTTCACATTTTCATTTCTACTGGTGTTTTAGTTTTCCTGTCAAAGAAAACTGTCCAGATGGCTTTGTATGTCCGTCCGCACTTTTTCTGTCCGCCCTCAGATCTTAAAAACAACAGAGGATAGAGGGCTGCAAATTGGTATGTTGATCATCCACCCTCCAATCATCAAACATACCAAATTGCAGCCCTCTAGCCTCAGGAGATTTAATCTTATTTAAGGTTAAAGTTAGCCATGATCGTGCGTCTCACAAACCAAAACCACTGAGAGTTTCATACAGGATTTTACGCTGTATAAAAAATTCGTTTCTTCGGCGCATTTTTTACTTGTTTTCTTATTCATGTTACTTAGTGATGTTGTGATGTTGCAAATTCACGTTTACCGTTGTGAAAAGTTAAGATCTTTGGCAGAAGCGTTACACAAAATCAAGAAATTTGCATCTGTCTAGTCTTTGGCAAAGAACTCGACTAATTAAATTAAATGGCACTTAAATTAAATAGCAAAGTAGTAACAAACACTCGTGTGAATTAATTAAATTCTCGAAGACAAATGACAAAATATTAACAAAATGCATATTTCATATACCAAACATTTTGTACTTCAAGTACTGTAGTACTATAAAAAGGTTATCGTCTCGTGTTAACGTCTTCTTGTCTTTCAGGTTCAGCAAACATTCGACAATAACAAATATACGTTTTTTACGGACTGCTGGAAAGCAAGAGCCCGTGCCAGCATAAGGCTGGCTAAATCTAACAACTATAGTAGATTCACATCAACCGTGCATTTAATGTCTAGGCCAGTCCATTACGACGCTCCTGATTGGCTGTTGATAAGCCAATCACAGGGCTGGAAACTCTCAGTCTCTCTCGAGAGTTCACATGGGCAATATGTATGTTCCACCTCTCCTGAGATACTTTTGAAAGACGTATCCCTCAGGACAGGTGGAGCATAGATCCTCCCCATGTGAACTCTTGAGAGAGACTGTTTCCAGCCCTGTGATTAGCTTATCAACAGCCAATCAGGAGCGTCGTAAGGGACTGGCTTAGACATCAAATGCACGGTTGATGTGAATCTACTATAACAAGCATACGCTGTCACCTTTCGCCCCTTCAAAATACTCCTCGGCTCATTTCACACACACACACACACACAGGGACAATGACTTTGAAAACCCTTCCCACCGCGGGCGGAGACACTCCCCGATTTATTACTCGGGACGCCCATCTGTCATATCATATCTCCGGGCCGATTTCTCATCTTCGTCTTGCAAAGTTCTGTTCAAACTTTCCAAACCCATTTGATCGAACTCCGCGATTTTTCCCTTTATCTCTGGTTGACATAAAAAAAGTTCAGTCTTCCGAAATGCTTTTGACTAGTTTTCAGTTTCCGAATCGGGGATGAGGAAGGGGGGGGGGGGGTTAGAGGGGGGGGGGGGGGGGGGGGGGGGGGGGGGGGGGGGGTGTTAGGACGGGAGTTTGTATCTGACGAGACAGAAGTTTGGTTTCCATGCGATCTCTCTCTCTCTCTCTCTCTCTCTCTCAGTGTGCGTTATACAGGAACTTTGTCCAAGTGACTTCCTAACTCTCTCTCTCTCTCTCTCTCTCTCTCTCTCTCTCTCTCTCTCTCAATGCATGCGTCATATGAAAAAAATTCTCCCAGCTGCCGTCCTAATTCTGAAGCTAACCGTCCAATCATTTTTTACTAAAGAATTGAAACAAAATCGCCTGAAGCTGTAGTACCCTCTTCATAACTTGGCAAGCAAATGACTGTGAACAGCATGGAAGCACGTTGAGAATCTACTGATCATCACATATTTTTAACTCAGAAATCCCCTCTTCTCATATATCTAATTGTCTTTCTCTTTACATATTGAGGGCATCGCTTTGCGCAAAAGTTATCATCAAACATTAAAGCTACTTCAGTACTCATTATTTTGTGGTCAAAGTTTCATATTTTTCTATGACACCTTTCCTTCAGATGTCTTTGGTTCCAAGAAAGTTGTAATATTCAGAAAACTTAAATCCACTTTCTCCTTTGCAAAATCCAGCTTTTTCATTCGTTTGCTTTTCATTGATCGTCAATATTATATCTGCAAACATACACACACACACACACACACACACAGGCACTGATATTAATGCTCTTCTTATTATGTATCCTAAGAACAAACGTTTTGTACAGTTTTGGTAACCAAGGTAATATATCTAATTTATGTTTATATATGGACTTATTTTGTGTCTCCGTATTATTCTTGTGTAGTTCTTACTGTCTGGTTGTCTCTTTTATTTTATATATATATATATATATATATATATATATATATATATATATATATATATATATATATGCCCACAGTGTGACACTTGTCCAAATATTGGCTTTAATACAATGTAGTTTAGAGCATAAGTGTATACACACACACATATAAACATACATACATACACACATATATATATATATATATATATATATATAATATATATATATATGTATATATATATATATATATATATATTAATATATATATTATATATATATTGTGTGGTGTGTGTGTAATAAGTATATGTATATACTTATGTTCTAAACTGCATAGTATTAATGCCAACATTTGGACAATACGAGTGGATATGCATATTAAAAAAGACTAAAAAGAGACAACCAGACAGCAAGAAATACAAAATAAGTCTAAGTATAAATATAAATTGGATGTATTACCTTGACAATCAAAATTGTACAAAAGGGTTGTTCTTAGACTGCACAATAATAAAAAGTAATAATATCAGTGTCTCTGTATATATTTCTTTTGGGTTAAAGTATACTCCTAAAGTACCATAGAGTATAATAAGACCTTTATACTCTGTGGTATTTTAGGAGAATATAACACGAGAGACATATATAAAGAGTAATGATGTTATTACTTTTGTATATTGTTTAGTTTAAGAACAAACATTTTGTATAATTTTGGTTGTCAAGGAAATAATTACATCTAAGTTATGATGAGTTAAAAGCCACGAAAATGCATATGAGACTGTATTTTTCCAAAAAAACAAAAAGGTTAAAAACGTTACTGTCCTTCTCCAGCTGAAGAGGGCCGTTGTGCAAACGGCCGAAAAGCCCCCTGCTGTTAACCTTATTGTATTTTGGAAAAAATCCAGTATCGAACACATTAGTGTGGCTTTTAACTCATCTCCGTCACAGCATATTTATGAACTATAGAATATTTAAGCTCATTTTATATATAACTGACTGTCTCTTTTTAGTCTGTTTGCTGACTATGAATACTATCATTCTATCATCCCACCCATCCCCACTCACCTTTATATAGGACACAGGCGGAAGCGACTTTTGCGAATTGGCGTGTTGGGTCGATAGGGTCAGAAGCGAGGTCACGCCCAACGTGACCCTGGCGGGCACGGCCTCCGGCTTGATCCAGAAGCTTATCCAGGACATGATGACGATGAGGCAAGTAGGGATGTAGGTGTGGAAGAGGTAGTACCCGAGGCGTCTCTTGAACGTGAAGACCACCTCCAGGCAGGTGAAGTTACCTGACGGGAAACGGAGGTCATTAATGGACGAAAAAAACAAGGTTCAAGTTCTACAAACTACTGTATAAAAATAAGAGGCTAATACGTTAAGTGGATTAAGTGTCAAAAGTGGCACCGATACAGTCGATCAAGCATTTGCATGAAAATGCTTACAAGAGCACACAACAATAAATATGCACATCTACTGAAATACCTAACGAATAAAAATGAGCATTTACTGAAATACCGGTCACTGAAAAATTACGAAGGACTTATTCTAAATTCTGTAATATGACACCAGATCAAAGATTCATTCCTCATTCAAACGTAATGCAAGCAATAAACGTTGAAGTTAGGACTCGGCTTTGAATGATTCGGCTCCTGCTTACAAATTAAGAACAACGCCGCCTCTAACCCCCACTCCCCAGCCGCCCCCACAGACTTCAAGATACAGAAGAAAGAAGGCTCGAAAGAAATACCAATCGGGGACTGAAATCAAGGAGAAAATTCAATAAGGATTCCCAGAACGGGCACCAAGTTAATATACTTACAAAATCGGAAGAATCTGGTGAATAATAAATGAATGTTTCACCTCGGTCTGGTGGTGAGCATCACCCAGTCACGGTAACTCCCGGTAAATTCTTCGGCGCATTCGAGTTTTCTGTCCTGTGGTGGTCTTAGCCACGGCCCATTAAACTCTTAGCCGCGGCCCTTGAAACTCGGCCACGGTCCGGTGGTGACCTATGTTGTGGGTATCTATAGCACTGCCAGAAGTACGATTATAGCTAACTTTAACCTCAAATAATATAGAAACTACTGAGGCTAGAGGGCTGCAATTAGTTATGTTTGATGATTGGAAGGAAGATGGTCAACATGCCAATTTCCAGGTCCCTAGCCTCAGTAGTTTTTGAGATCTGAGGGCGGACATAAGAAGTGCGGACGGACAGACAAAGCAGGCACAATCGTTTTCTTTAACAGGCAACTAAAAAGTTTACATCTCACATTTGTTAAATCTCCTTGCTATACTGAAAACCAACTGCGACCAGCAGCAGTCGACCAGTTATGTAATTAACGATTCAGATCAACAAGTGTCCACGATTTTAATCAAATCATAACGCGGGGTTCCTCTGCTGTTAGCTGAGAGAGAGAGAGAGATAGGAAGCACCTAGACAAATTTTCTGTAAAACTCTACTCATACACACACACACACACAGATAGAGAGAGAGAGAGAGAGAGAGAGAGAGAGAGAGAGAGAGAGAGAGAGAGAGAGTTAGGAAGCACCTCGACAAATTTTCTATAGAACGCATACACACTGAGAGAGAGAGAGAGAGAGAGAGAGAGAGAGAGAGAGAGAGAGAGAGAGAGAATGGGGATGAAAAACTGTAGATATCAGATAATGGAATCTGGACGGGGTGTTAAAAGTGACAGAAACAGGAACCGGCAAGAAGTTGGTTCCATTTAGGTAATTAATGGGCGGGTCACATAACAGTGTCTTTCTTAAGGAACCATAACAGACAGAAGCTCGTATAGGATCGTGAACTTATATGTCAACATACACACACACACACACACAAACACACCACAAATACACTCACACACACACACAACGCATAATAGATATATATATATATATATATATATATATATATATAATATATATATAATATATATAATTATTATATTTACATACAAAATTAGAGATCGGCTCCAATGCACGAAGCATTAAAAAAACTCGTGGACTGACAGACCGCACTTTCAACAAGAATAAAAGATTATCACGCAGCAAAATTAAATAATATCGAAGTGCATGCATCAAACACGCCAAAGAAGGACCCACTGCCCTCACAATTTTCCACGTCAGCGCATGGACAAAGCATGTCTCTCACAAGCATCCTACCGCTCTTCAATCCCTGTCAAAGGAAAAAAGGAAAGCGTTTCATCTTACCCCCTTCGCTGGAGTTGTAATATATATTACGGCAGTCCAGTAAATGACGAAGAGTATGACAAACCGGCGGTAAAAGAACCGTAATTGGCGATTTGCCTGTCTTCAAGGGAAGCCGAATCTCACAGAACGACTTTAGGGCGTTATCTCAGAAACCACAGCGGCAGGAAGTCTATTAGGAGACGGCTTCAGAAATGCCAGCTTTAATAGTCACTTCTCGTGAACATTTTTCGCTTATTTTTTTTTTTTTTTTTTTTTTTTTTTTTTTTTTTTTTTTGTTTTTTTTTTTTTTTTTTTTTTTTTTTTTTTTTTTTTGAGGGGGGGGGTTCGTTTAGGTGTCCCGGAAGGGGGAGTACTGGAAAAAAAATGAGGGGGAGGGAGGCGTGGTGGAACGGGAAGGGGAAGTGGAGGAATGGAAAAAGACGGATGGGGGGTTTGGTGGCCGGGAGGGGGGTTGGTGGTACCAGAAGAGGGGTTTGAGTGGACCGGGGGAAGGTGGGTTTATTTAGGTGGCCCAGGAGGGGGCGTGGCTGGAAAATATACAGGGTGGGGGGGTGGGGGACGACGGCTTTTTGGTCCGAGAGGAAGGAGAGCCCTGGAAAAGATGGAGGGGAGGGTAGGGGGATGGGGATGGGGGGATGGGGATGGGGGGAGGGGGGGGGGGGGGCTAGTCAGTGTTAACAGAGTGGAACACATTCCGGGCGATGCCTAATTTGGCACTACATCTGAAATGGAATCTGCGAGTTTTTTGCTGAAGTCGGTGTCGTTTCATGGGACATCTTTGATTATTGAAGTCTGTAAAAGACGGGAATTCTTATAAGAAGAAAGCTTTTTTTTTCTTCTTTTTCACGCTTTCCTGTCAAAATTCTGCTGTGATACTTCGGACGCTGAAATATCGGAGAGACGTCATATTTTCAGTAAGTTTGGAAGATTTCGTTCTATGTCTTTTGAACACACATGTACATTTAGATGTATATCTGCATATGTTTAAAACGCAAATGAATATATGTACCATACAGCTTCGTAGGCACGCACACGAACATAATACTTGTATATATATATATATTAATATATATATAATATATATATATATATATATATATATATTTATTATATTTTGTTACCTTATGATTCGCCTCGCCTACCCATTTAGTTAAATATTTTGATTGCTAGAAAAGCAGCCATTTTCCCCGAATCAGCTGACTTCAAAGGAGAAAACGCCAGCCAGAGATAGGAATTTCCTGTTAGAGAGGAGGAATAAAGACTCTTGTCAGCCTTAGGGACGTATCCCAAAGGGAAGTGTGTAGCTAGCTAGGTACTTATTAGGCCTACTTCTAAGTTCCTTTTTCCTGTGAACCCTTTGCTGGCCGTATGTTCTGTTTCCAGGATGCCCTGCTCTTGGGGTGATATGCTGAACCCATCCCCCATGAATCACACCTGCATTCGACCTCAGTCGTCTCCAGTCAGTAACCTAGGACACACGTCCTGCCCAACCAGCCTGCCATTAGGCCTACCACGGCGTGACTGGCGCACCCAGACCTCAGACAAAGCGGATGCCTGTTCCCCTAAAAAGGTCCACTTCCAATAATACATCCAGGTACGTCTTGTGAATCAGTCATATTGCCAGTTCTTCCCCTCCTAGTCACATAACTACTCCCCATTTACAAAATTCAAACACCTAACATTCCTTTGTTCCTTTCACTGCCTCGTGGCCGCATGTCTCCCTTTTGTGATCGTCCCAGACAAATGAAGTCATTGAATATTTCATTTAACACTAAGACAAAGTGAGTAACTGTAACTTGTGCAAGAAATCTTTAATTCATTTGTGTCTAATCTGGGCATTTTTCCAGATTGGCTGAGTCACATGTTCAAGTCTCTTCGCAAGTGCTGCCTTAATGCAAGATAATATGAATAATTTTGAAAGCCAGCATTTACGTTAATCTTATTTTAGCCAGCTCTCTCCTTGGGAGGAATAGGAGTGATCCCCGTGCGGACAAGCTGCATTTACTCTTTCTCCAGGCCATGCAACGGCCTCGTGTAAATAAATGAGTAATGTAAATTAATAAGCTGGTTTCAATGGCGACCTTATTATAGAGTAATCTAACCAAAAGCAAACCTTTTAAGGTAAGTTTCAAGTAATTTAAACTGCATTTTCCCTCAAATACTTTCCTTTACATATTTGGGCCCTTAAGGCCGGGTCATAAGTAAAAATATATATATATGTATATATATATTATGGCCATAAGGGAAAGACTGGCTCCTGAAGGTGCGAACCTTCAGAATTGTATCCAGTATTTTGGGATAAGGTTGTTAGGCCTCTGCTTTTCTGCACCTTCGGTTGCCGCCCACTTCAGTAGACTAACTACCAATACTTCATTGCCGTTGGAGACGTATTAAATGAGAATAAGAAAATTGTCAAAATTTGTTACTGTGGACATTACAGCAGCCCCGACTAAAGAGTTGTCTTAATTTATATAATGCCACTAAGGGAACCAACTTCACCTAAACGGGAACTGGAGGCCAAAATGCTGGGACCTATGAGGTCATTAAGCGTAGGAATCTTACTCATGAGTGTGGGAATATAAGAGCTATTCTGTCCTGCTCAGGTGACTAATTTGTATGCACACCCTAAGCAACAATGCCTGATGGACCCATTCATTCATTTGCATTTTCCTTTCGCGATGTCTCCGCGTCAATTCATTAAAGGTAAAATATAAATATTAAATAAACATGAATATTCAATACCGAGGCCCATGCTGTTGTTTGATTTTGTTTGTTTGTTTGTTTGTATGGTGTTTTTGCGTTGCATGGAACCAGTAGTTATTCAGCAACAGGACCAACGGCTCTACGTCACTTCCGAACCACGTCGAGAGTGAACTTCTATCACTAGAAATACACATCTCTCACCTCTCAGTGGAATGCCCGAGAATCGACCTCGCTGCCAACGAGGTGGTAGTCCAAGACCATACCGATCACGCCACCGAGGTGCTTTCCATACTGTCGTGCGTAAGAGCTTCCCTAGCAACAGAGGCCCTTTCATGACACCAATAGCGAAAAGGTCGAGCGAGATTAAATTTCCGAAGTTAAAACCCCCGTTTTCAGAGAGAGAATGGATGCAGTCTTCACAGTTCATGAAGTTATTGTGATCTCTTCGTTTCCTTTCTGCATGGTAACAAGCAAGAAGTTTTTTTTCTGCAATGGTAACAGCAATGAACTTTTTTTTTTTTTTTTTTTTTTTTTTTTGGGGGGGGAGCCGCTCTATTGCCATTGTTCAATAATATTTGTATACTGGATACAAGTTAAATTGCTAGCAAGTTATTATTCATTTATATATATATATATATATATATATATATATATATATATATATATATATATACATCATCTCATGCATATGCATGTATACGTGTACGTATGAATGTAGGGTACGAAAAAATATTGAATTCAAGTCTTTGAACAGAGGAAGATTAAAACAGCTTGGAAGTGACTGAAATATTTTCATCTTGAGCAAAGTTTTTGACAATCTCGCGGAAAGAAATGGAATAATTTACCAAAACCTTTAAAGAAATGAGTCAACATGATTACAAGCGTAAGGTCCAGTAACTAAGACAAACCCCGATTACAATGTAAAGCGATGAATTGGCAGTATACAAGACAGACCAACGGCCGAGTCAAGCGAGGGTCGAAATTGGAATGTACCCCGGTATGCATACAATTGGTTTAAATTAAATAATACATTCACTCAATGAATGCTACATATACACAACTGAATAGCACACATACATTACTTAACAATACACATACACACTAAATGATACTCAGAAAGATTACATTTTAATTATCAATATCAAAATTTAAAACTAAATTATGGAAAATATTCAATACTACTCGTATACAAAAATATGATATATTCAAGAAAACTGAGAAATAAATCCTACTGTATAACTTCAAAATAATAAATGAAATGGGCAACTTAAAATAATAAGTTAAATAAATATTTCAAATGTGTAACTTAATGTCAAATATTAACTTAAAAATAAATTAAATATGTAAATTATCTTCATTCCGTGAAAAATTAAATCAACTCTGATAATTAACGACAAATATTTCCGGTATCTTAGCAATGCAGACAAACACTCAAGACGGCTTCCTTTTCCACCTTACCTGTCGAATACACCTGCGTGCAGTCGCCCGTGTCATTCGACACCAAGTCGAGCTGGGGCAGCTCGATCCTGTCGTCGACCTCCAGGGGCACCAACGGATCCCACACGAAAATCAGGTCGTCCGTCGTGTGGGAGACTGGAACAGGAAAAATAATCGATCAGTCAATAGATAAATGGATTACCAGTGACTCGATACTGAACCTTTAATTCTAATCCATGCAGACCACGTAGATGGGTAGTGACATTAGTGCAGTTCACGCGGAGCACTGTGGGCATTACTTCAGGTTCCTAGCGGCGTCCCTTTGACCCATAGCTGCACCCATTATGATATTATCTTCTTCCATCTTACTTTCCACCCTCTCCTAACAACTGTTTCGTAATGCAACTGCGATGTTTTCCTCCTGTTACAACTTTAATAAAACCTTCTTCACTCTCAATTTCCCTTCCAGCGCTGAATGACCTCCTAGGTCCCAGTGCTTAGCCTTTGGCCTAAAATTTTATATTCCAATTCTAAACCAGGCAGCTATTCAAATCCTACTGGTATCTAAGCACTTATTAATTAAAAGTTCCCCAAGGTTCCAAGTTCACGAGTCACAGTAATGTTTAATTCAACCATATCTGTGGTTTAATATTTATGATTAAAAATTGTCACAGGGAATGTGATATGTATTTTATATATATATATATATCATATATATATATATATATATATATATATATATATATATATATATATATATATATATACACAGACCTGAATCACAATAAAGATAAAATCCACGTAGGAAAGTGAAACAATGGAATACCGCTGCGAGGCCTTTCGACTTCTCGTCCTTTACTAAGCAGACGATATAAATATCAGTAATGGAGGAAAAGTCGAAAAGCCTCGCAGCGGTGCTCCATGGTTTCACTTTCCCTACGTGGATTTTGTTTATATATATATATATATATATATATATATATATATATATATATATATATATATATATATATTTATATATATATATATATATATATATATATATATATATATATATCATACAGAACCCCCAAACGGGAACACATAAGTGACAAACAAGGTCCACTTTAATCAAATTTTCCATCAAATTACGCTTCCCAAAAGTCCTTCATCAAAATAACAAGTCCAGCTTTCACGGTGCATCGGAAAAAAAAAAAATTAAATGCTGGACGAGAGCAAAAATTAAAGAAATTTTTTTTTGGGGGGTCGCCCTGAATAAAATGAAAAATCAGGGGAGATAAGAAAAAAAAAGCCTCTTTTCCAGCGTTGTAACATAAACACATCACCATCTTTTTCCCTCTTCTTTTCCTCCTCCTATTCCTCCCCTCTCTTTTTTCTTCTTCTACTCATTCCCTCTCATTCGTCTTCTTCTCTTTTTCTCATTCTTCTTCTCCTCCGACTCCCCTCTCTATCATCATCATCTTCTTTTCCTCCCCCGCCCCCCAAACCTGCTTCTTCTTCTTTCCTCCTACTCCTCTTCTTCTTCTTCCCTTTCCACCTGTGAACTCTGGCATGTCTAATATATCGTAAAATAAGGGGAGAAGAGGCAGGACCCTCATGAAAAAGAAAAAAAAAAAAAAAAAAAAAACTCGCCGATCGTATTTCCGCCCCATTTGCAAACTGAGCTCAAAGGAGGGCGTCTTCGTATCCATACGATATTGAAGCAAAATGGAGTTTAGAATCTTCTCTTATTTTTTCTCGATTTTTTCTTTTATATTCACGCGAGAGATTTGCCTTGGAGTTGAAAAGAGAGATATTTAAATTCCCTTTCTCTTAAGCAAATTTCTTTTGATGGAACTGGTGTTTGGAGACACGTGTGAAAAGGTGATGAAAATATGAATAAGGGTTAATAAAACTGTATTTATGGATACAGCACGCAATTTTACGCTTGTAGGCATGAATGGTTATGAGTACGGCACGTTTTGACTACACAAAAATTAACTCTACGGGAAAATATATCCCGGTTTCGACGGTACTACATTTGTGTTTACAATACTATTATTTAGTACTAAAATATAATACTAATAATAATAATAATAATAATAATAATAATAATAATAATAATAATAATAATAATAATTCAGTGACCTAAACTTTCCTCGGAGTGGCTTGGAAGTTATATATAGTAAAGGTGGTGCTTTAGGACTTTCGTTCCCCAGTCCTGATCCTAATTTGCTATCTGACTTCGAAAATGCATCTGCAAAACTGTTCAAGTTATTATTATTTATAATAATATTATTATCAATTAATATAAAAATAATAATAATAATAATAAAGAATATGATCAATAACACGGAGTTATCCAAATAATAAAAACTACGAAGCGATATGCAAATTTTAGGTTATTCATGATCATAGTCACAATAATAATAATAATAATAATAATAATAATAATAATAATAATAATAATAATAAGAGACAGGAGAAAGACAGAAAGAACAGAGGACTGCACAAACAAACCGATGCACGGACAATACATGAGACAGACTAAAGAACTAGCCAGCGATGACAGTTGGCAATGGGCTACAGAGGGGA
The DNA here is from genome assembly GCF_015104395.2 of Macrobrachium nipponense. Taxonomy (NCBI): domain Eukaryota; kingdom Metazoa; phylum Arthropoda; class Malacostraca; order Decapoda; family Palaemonidae; genus Macrobrachium; species Macrobrachium nipponense. Next base: position 1,048,698 of record NC_061099.1, on the reverse strand, counting down.
GAGCTAAAGAAGGAAACTGAAGGAATGATAACAGCGGCCACAAGGATCAGGCCCTAAGAACCAGATATGTTCAAAGTACGATAGACGGAAATAACATCTCTCCCATATGTAGGAAGTGCAATACGAAAAGTGAAACCATAAACCACATAGCAAGTGAATGCCCGGCACTTGCACAGAAACCAGTACAAAAAGAGGCATGATTCAGTAGCAAAAGCCCTCCACTGGAGCCTGTGCAAGAAACATCAGCTACCTTGCAGTAATAAGTGTACGAGCACCAACCTGAAGGAGTGATAGAAAACGATCAGGCAAAGATCCTCTGGGACTATGGTACCAGAACGGATAGGGTGATACGTGCAAACAGACCAGACGTGACGTTGATTGACAAGATCAAGAAGAAAGTATCACTCATTGATGTCGCAATACCATGGGACACAGAGTTGAAGAGAAAGAGAGGGAAACAAAAAATTGGATAAGTATCAAGATCTGAAAATAGAAATAAGAAGGATATGGGATATGCCAGTGGAAATCGTACCCATAATCATAGGAGCACTAGGCACGATCCCAAGATCCCTGAAAAAGGAATCTAGAAAACTAGAGGCTGAAGTAGCTCCAGGACTCATGCAGAAGAGTGTGATCCTAGAAACGGCACACATAGTAAGAAGAGTGATGGACTCCTAAGGAGGCAGGATGCAACCCGGAACCCCACACTATAAATACCACCCAGTCGAATTGGAGGACTGTGATAGAGCAAAAAAAAAAAAAAAAAAAAAAAAAAAAAAAATAATAATAATAATAATAATAAAGAATATGATCAATAAACAAGAGTTATCCAAATAACAAAGACTGCAAAACGAATGCAAATTATCTGGGTAAACAAAAAAAAAATTCATTCACAGCGATATTCCACTGCTCTAAAAATCGCCGATTCGTTTCGCGTTTTGTTTAAATCACCACCTCAATGTCAAAGCAAAAAAAAAAAAAAAAAAAAAAAAAAAAAAAAAAGGTCAGATTTACGAGCAAAGGAAATTGCTAATTCCATATCCAAAACAGGTGTTCTTTA
>NC_061099.1:1011981-1047138 GCF_015104395.2 Macrobrachium nipponense | reverse complement strand
TTTCAATGTCTACAGGATTGGGACCTTTAAATGTCTGCAGGATTGGGACCTTTCAATGTCCTTGGTTTACTCAAAATATTCTGAGAAAATCAAATTTTATCTAAACCAGATAGAGCAACATTTCACAGATATCTGTAGTTCCTCGTTGGACGAGTGGTTTACGTGCTCGCCTACAGATTCGGTAGTCCCTAGTTCGATCACACAATAAGCTGTAGGTCCCGTTGCTAGATAGCCAGTTGGTTCCTATCCACGTAAAAATATCTAATCCTTCGGGCCAGCCCTAGGAGAGCTGTTAATTAGCTCATTGGTCTAGTTAAACTAAAATATACTTTACTTTTTTCACACAGATATATTTAATCAAATACCATAACCAACGCAAACCCTAGCAAGGATAATCAGGTGAAACTTCACCAAAATGTTGCACACATTTTGACACGGCCGGTAAAATTTTGTACACGCCAAAATTATCTTCATCACCATTCTTATTCATAATGAGCCCTCATTATTATCGTGGGATTCAAAAGACCTTTGTCTTGAACAGCAATCCTTCTCATAACAGCATGCTCTAATGAGGAAGAACAAAATAAGCAAGAGAAGACAAGATTGAAATTTAGTACAGAAAAACGAATTATTTACTTCCCAATTTAACAGATACCGAAAATAAAGACGAAAGCAAATTCTAACGGCCTGAAACAACTATGCAGTTACACATTTTGGACGAGATTGAAGAAGAAACGGGTTGAAGCTCACTAAAATAAATAATCAAATAAATAAATAAACATAAAAATAAAGCGAACACATACATACGAGCAAATTCACGAGCAGAAAACAGAATCTAGCGTCGAAAGAGCATGAATCTCCAACGAAGCGAGTCCGAAAAAATGATCTTATCAAATTTCAAGGAGCCATTAACTCATTAGAGCTGGGGTCACCCCCCTTCCCCTCCCCTCCCCTCCCCCCGGTGTCAACGTAGCTCCGGAAAAGGGAAATGCTGCGAGAGAGAAGCAATAAAAAGAGGGAAAACCAAAAATCAAAAGAGGATAAAGAAAAAATGCATAAAAGCGAAGGTGAAAATAATTTGAGAACTGCGAAGGTTGGAAAGGGAAGCTTGGAAATGTAGTTGAACGGGAAGCTACAAGAGAGAGAGAGAGAGAGAGAGAGAGAGAGAGAGAGAGAGAGAGAATGATAAATGAAGGAAATAGGGAAATGAAACGAAGCAGTGCCAAAAAAGGGTGGGTGAAATCACTGAGGCATATATGAGAGAGAGAGAGAGAGAGAGAGAGAGAATTTTTGAGAGAGAGAGAGAGAGCGAGAGAGAGAGAGAATGCGGGATCGAACATACATAAAAAAAAAAAAAAAAAAAAGAGGAATTCGAAAGGGGGAAGAGAATATGCGTCCTACATCGAAACAGAAAGGAGAGAACAAAAGGCACAACAAGAATAAAGTCGGAAAATAGAAAATAAATAAAAGTGTAAAAACCAAAAAAGGATAAAAGCTGTCAAGGGTAAACAATGAAAGATTAAGGGCCAACGGGGAAACAAAAAGAAGAGTTAGGGAAAAAAAAGAAAGCCGTGGTAAAAGGGACAACAAAGGAAGCAAAATATGACCTCCATAAAAAATGCGAGACTAAAAATATAACAAGTAAAAAAAAAAAAAAAAAAAAAAAAAAAAAAAAAAAAAAAAAAAAAAAAAAAAAAAAAAAAAAAAAAAAGCGAGCGCCGAATTTCTTCGGCGCAATCGAGTTTTCTGTATAGCGTATAAGGCTTTTTAAACTCTCAGCAGCGGACCATGAAGCTTTCTGACACGGCCCGGTTGTGGCCTGTGTTGTTGGCACCTACAGAGGTTCCAGATGCATGATTCATGGCTAACTTTAACTTAATTTGGGTAAGATAAAAGTTAAGTATATTTTAGTTTAACCAGCTGATCAACAGCTCTCCTAGGGCTGGCCCGAAGGATTAGCTACTTCTGCGTGGCTAGGAACCAATTGGTTACTTAGCAACGGGACCTACATCTTATTGTGGGATCCGAACCACATCAAGGAATGAAATAAAATCCTCCGATTCTTTGTTGGCAGAACGGGGAATCGAACCCAGACTCTGAGATCGGTAGTCGAGCACGTAACCGACCAACGAGGAACTTGCAACTTGGTATGTTCGATGATTGGAGGTGGATGATCAACATCACAATTTGGAGCCCTCTAGCCTCAGTACTTTTAAAGTCTGAGGGCAGACAGTCAAAGTCCTCTCAAAAGTCTTCTTTTACGGAAACCTAAGGAGGTACGAGGTTCGAACCAGCGCTTCGAAGCCGTTTCAAGAAGACCCGAGCAGAATCGAAGCTTCTTTTAACCTATATCTTTGTGGGCCACTGATTTGAAAATTGTTACTCATTACTAACACACAATTTCCGTTTTAAGGAATAATTCAGCTGAAAATCTATAATTTAAAAGTGATATTACAATAAAAAAAAGAGCATAAACTACATCAGAACGACATCAAATGACATATAATTTGACTATTTGATTTCCGAAAATTCGGCTTGAAAGGTCCTTTATTCCTCACTCCGTTGGATTGGAAGTTGGAACAGCCTCCCTGAGGAAGTTCTGCAATTGGGACTTCAGAAGTTCAGGCGAAGATGCAACGCATTACTACCCTAACACAAATCTCCTTGGATTTTCATAATCTACTTATATTTTTATCTGCTTATCTATTCAATTGCGAATTTTTTTTTTTTTTAAATAAGTGGGGTCTCTTCTTTCTGTATCTCCCATTACCTTCTGTTACTTCTTTCTAATGAACACCAAATTCATTGGAGGATTGAATTTCAAGTCAGTGGCCCCTGTGGTGGGCTTCTTCCATATGAATTGGGTTCATCTTCTGAATAATAATAATAATAATAATAATTATAATAATAATAATTCAGCCATTCACTGTTCTAGACAATAAAAAGACGGAGTTGGAGTGGTTGAACAGCAAGATGGAAGAAAGGAAGCCGGATAGAAAAAAAATAAAGTGCAGCTATGAGCCAAATGGACGATGCAAGCAAGCACCCTCTCTCTCTAGTAATGCCTACAGTGCATCACGAGAGGGTCACTGACAGCACTAAACTCGCAAAAACCTCTAGCAATGCCTACAGTGCATCACGTGAGGTGCACTGACAGCAATAAAACAGCCCCCCCCCTTCCAAACCCCCAAGGGGCCAAACCGAATTCATTTCCTGCCCTCAATCTGACCTCCACGAATCTTCCGATACGAAATATGGCAGCTTAATCTTCAGAATTCTATGAAAGACGAGATGGAAGAAGTGAGAAATGGTGAATATTCTTGAAAGCTCGGAAGACCAGGGGAGTTTAAGATGAGTTTTGTATATAAGACAAACGTCCCTCCCTTTTGTTCCAGGTTCTGAAGGTCGCGTAATTTACTGACAAATTCATGAGACGTCGACCTTGGCGATGGTCTACTCACGGAATCGACTTTTCTTCTTGAGCATAAAAACTTTTAATATAAATGTAAATTTGACGGAGTTTTCCTTGTGCATGATGTGTTTACTTAGGTTGATGGCGCCATTAAAGGAATACTCCGAATAATATCAATGGATTTTCTGGTATTCACTTTTATATATTTCTAAAACAGGAATCTGTTATAAACATGTACTACTTTCACCCATTTTCTTTCTGCAGCATTATTTCATTTTGTACTTAATACGAAATGTCCTCTGATGGTAAGCATACAAAAACACAAAAATAAAGAGAGTTATTTTTAACACATTTCTTTTTTTCTCCTTTAAGTTGTCCTCGTCTAAAGGTGAAGTATGCCATCCCATCCTTAAGGAACAGGGAAAACAAGAAAGAAAAACAGATTAGATTCCCAAAACCCAATTCCTATCGCTTTCCCTAAGATCAACATCTTCATCTTCTCCTCTCATTCCCTTTCGTTCCCTTGCATATCTTCTTTTTCTTTCTTCTTCCATCTGGTCGGAGAAGTTTCGAAAATAACAATCTCCATCCAGACGCGCATTTTGCATATGCATAGTTTCGTTTTTATCGCCGGCTCGCCTCGGGGAAAACGCTCTCTCTCTCTCTCTGTTATTATTTTTCTTTCCAGGTAAATGTTATTGGATGCTTAGTCATTACGTCCAATTAAACTGTAAATTTCTCTCTCTGATATTTTTCCTTGCAGTTAAGTGTTATTGGATGCTTAGTCATTTCGTCGAAGAAAACTGCAAACTCTCTCTCTCTCTCTCTCTCATACTTTTACTTACTTTTAGGTAATTTTATTGGACACTTAATCACATCGTCGAAGAAACCTATGAATTCTCTCTCTCTCTCTCTCTCTCTCTCTCTCTTATCTTAGTTCCCCGTCTCTCCAATGGCTTGTTATTTCGGCGTCGTGAATATCGTTCGCTCGCAACGCCGCCATCTTGCCTCGTCGAGGGTTTATTTTTTATTTTTTCCCCCTACTAGACGAGGTATTTTTTCTCCTCGATCTCAAATGACGCTTCCAACGGTCTCCGGAACCGAATGGTAAAGGGGTCAGGAACCATTACATACCACTCATCAGGAACCAGGGACAGCAAGAATCGTCTCGGTGCACGGTTCCATTGCACGGTCCTCAATTCCGGTTCCTGGGTTCCGCTTTTTCAATGGGGCAAACAGTTCCATTCTTCCTCTCTCGCTGTCATCACGGAACCTATTCTGAGGTAAGGTTACTTTTGGACTCTTTAAGGAATTGGACGGTTTCTCCGGTAAAAAAAAAAAATAAAAAGGGTGGAGAGAGAGAGAGAGAGAGAGAGAGAGAGAGAGAGAGAGAGAGAGAGAAGAAGAAGAAGAAGAAGAATGGCGTTGCTGTACTGAATTGAATTGAATGCAGAATTTAGGGCAAAGGCCAATCTCTGGGACCTATGAAGTCATTCAGCGCTGAAACAGAAACTGACAGTAAGAGATTTGAGGTATAACAGGAGTATAATCTCGCGGATACACTGAATCAATTGTTATGGAAGGGTAGAAAGCAAGGAAGAAGAAAGATAATATGAAAGGAGGTACAGTAAAAGGAACCAAATGGGTTTGCAGCTAGGGGCCGAAGGCACCCTACAAAGAACCTTAAGTAATGCCTACAGTGCACCGCACTGCAATAAACACACACAATAGAAAAGACTGAAGTCGGAAAATATAATTCACCCGAGCTATTTCTTAGCTAATTCAACTGGCTTCAGCATTGCTAATTTAATTCTTACTAAATTAGTTTAGCATTAATTCGAAGAACTTGATCACCCTCTTACATTATTGTCACGAGTTTCTTCCGATTAAAAAATAAAACACTCACGACTTCTTCAGTCTCAGTTCTAAAAACTGAACTCTGTCACCTGTCCTGAATTTCGGTTAATTAGGAAGCCTCTAAAGACTGCAAATAGAAACGAAAAGGAACTCCTAATTAAAGCTACTTGCACCAGTTTTAAGAAAGTGAAAACGCAAATTTGATCATCCCCTTTGGATAATAATAAAAATTGATTTGTCATCCACTCCTTAGATTTCAAATATAATAATGGCGACAACAGGAAAAAACAGAATGACTCGTTCATTAGAAGCAAGATCAAACGCCCCCCGGGGTTTAGTTTTAATGAGAGCTTTTGGTCACCTACGTAGGAGCCAGATCATCCGACTCTGATGAATGAATGAGCCCGAGTGATAAGGCTAATGATGCGTTGCTATCACGTTTCTGTTCTGGAGGTCGTGAACTTGTAAGGCTGTTTTCGACGAAGAAGTCTCATTTCATCAGTGCATATAGTGTGAGTGTGTGTTTGTGCGCAAAAAGGTTTTGTTTCGTATAACCATACGTAAAATATGAATATATATACTACAGTATTTGTCTTCAGAAGAAGCAATTCACTAAGTTAAAAAATAACATTACGGCAGCTGAAGCTTTGTTACAAGTAAAAATACCAGTAATTCAAGTTTTATTATAATTACATTCATGCAAACCCAACATATCATTTAGAATCACTCAATATACGTCAGCAAAAAGTCTAATAGGAAAATGGTTGATTTCATGACAACAAATATTTATATAGCAAAAAAATTCAAACTGCGAAATATTTGCTTTCACGAGAGTAAACATCTATGTAACACTCACGTTAAATATGGTAATAAACTATTTGTTTGCACGAAAATAAACATCTATGTGACATCGCGTCAAATATAATGGGAAAATACTCGTGTTTTTTTTTTTTTTTTTTTTTTTTTTTTTAAACAATCATCTATGCAACACGCAGCTTTTATATCTGTTGATTCGTTATAAAATGTATAATTGTGCGGATTGCATAACTCACTTACATTTTTATTTATCTATTCATTTGTTAACTTGTTCCTTTTTGATAAGTAATCTCTCCTTTCTGTATTTCCCTTTATTTTGTATTATTCTTCCTTACAAACACCAAGTCAATGGCTCCTGTGGCCTTGTTCCATGTGAATAGGGTTCACCTTCTGAATAATAATAATAATAATATCAGAAACGTGTGACGTGAACTGCCTCTCAATAAGCGAGACAAATTCCACCCCATTCCTTAATTCCAAAGAGAATCCCACTGGTCTGTTCTTATCTCCCCAGTCAATTTCCCAGTTCCCTTTACGGAACGGAGACCACATTCCTGGTGTCTTTGTTATGATAATAACAAAGGGATCATGTGCAAAAACATGTCCGATACACGATTTGCTGTATCTCATTTGGATGGAGCGACCGAACTCCTGACATTTCCCGTTTCCTTCCGCTCTCTCTCTCTCTCTCTCTCTCCCTCTTTTATCAGTTACTGGTCCATCTGTTATAATCCCCGTTTCCTTTCACGCTCGTCTTTCTCCGTGTCAATTTGTGGATACTTCCACGGTCAGCTTCGCAGATAGCATTCATATGAAGAATGATAACAAACGTAAATGGGCGTTTCTCATTCTTTCATGAATAATATAAAAGTGAAAGACTGCTCCTTATTCTGCTGACGAATTTCCTGACAGCTATCTAATCAACGGCGTAGGAGACTTCCCTACCATCAAGCTATGTTTGTAATTACAATTTAGCCATTTATGTCTCACATGTATTTATGCACACAGCTTCGTGTATACATAAGCATGCGAGTGCATTAAGAAAAAATATATAATTGTATATATATATATAGTATATACACACATAAAACACACACACACACACACATATATATATATATATATATATATATATATATATATACATATATATATACACACACATACACACACACAGATGAATTTTATTCATATATATGTTGGCCGAGTCGGTAAAGGTGTCACTGAAGTCCTGATTTCTCCTCCTGAGCGCTGGTTGCGAATCCGCGGGAGGACGAAATGAATGTCAACAACTAAAAAATTCCCCTTCGGTTAACATATACGGAAAATACATTAATTTCGAGGTTGGTAGAGCAAATGGGATGTTAATGCACCACACACACACACACGCACACACACGCACACACACACACACACACATATATATATATATATATATATATATAATATATATATATATATATATATATATATATATACATACGCATATATATATCCTGAGGCAAGAAATGTTTATAAATACAACACGCAGGAAAAATATAAAAAGCATTATATTTCGGATAGTGTCTCCTCCCGTTCACGAACTGTAATTGTTTCTTAAAGGGGTGGACAGGATACCCGAAATATAACGCTCTTCCTTTCGCCCTCTTGCTTTATATATAGCGGAATTTCCTCCTTCGATGTGTACCTGTTTTTATAGTTCAAGAAAGATATGCCTGCATCTTATATATATATATATATATATATATATATATATATATATATATATATATATATGATATGTATATATATATATATATATACTATGTGTATATATATATATATATATATATATACATAATATGCATACACATAACACACACATATTATACGTTGTATATTATATATATAATACTATATAATATCATATATATCAAATAATATGCATACACATATAACACACAACATATAATACGTGTATATAGTATTATAATATATATATCTATATTCTTTAGTTCTGTTAAAACAGGATAGGTCTCAAGTATAAAAGGCCCACACTAAAACATACTGGTTTAAGGTTAAGGACCTTAGCTTTAAACCAGTGTTTTAATGGCCCTTTTATACTTATAATATTATATATATATATATATATATATATATATATATATATATATATATATATATATTATATATATATTATATATATATATATATATATATATATATATTCCAAAAAAACATCAACGGCCATGCACTAATAGTGTATCAGCAGCAACAAAAAAAGAAAGAAAAAAAAAAAGCACTTATACAAGAATGCAAGGCAACCAACGATATATAAGACCCCTCCACCCACGCCAATAATAACTCACTTGACCATGTAGAGGATGGTGGAATCGAGATGGAGCCAGATGTAGTGGTTGGGGATCGTCATGGTCTGGAAGATGACGGACTTGGCGTTCTTGAAGAAGGCGTCGGGGCGCCAGATGTCCTTCAGCCAGGACACCGGCAGCAGGCGGTACTCCCCCGTCATGTTTTGGGGGAAACGGAGCCTGTGGTCCTTCCAGCTCTGCGCGAAGAATATGTCTGCGGCGTACGTCTGGGGGAGAGGGGGAGAAGGAGGAGGAGGAGGAATTTACTCTTTTATCTCCTTAATAATGATGGAGGAATTGACTTTTCAATTTCATAAATAATGACGGAGGAATTTATTTTTAATTTTTTTAAAATAATGATAGAGGCATTTACCTGATATTTTTCTTAATAAATGGAGGAATTTATTTTTGATTTTCTTAATAATGATAGAGGCATTTACCTTTTATTTTTCTTAATAAATGGAGGCATTTACTGTTTAATTTCCTTAATAATGATGGAGGAATTTACTGTTTAATTTCTTTAATAATGATGGAGGAAGTTATACTTAATTTCCTTAATAATGATGGATGAACTTACTTTTTAATCTCCTTAATAATGATGGAAGAATTTACTGTTAATTTCCTTAATAATGATGGATGAACTTACTTTTTAATCTCCTTAATAATGATGGAAGAATTTACTTTTAATTTCCTTAATAATGATGGAGGAATTTACTTTATAATTTCCTTAATAATAACATGTTGACAGGAGAGGTTATGTTCCATTGGAAGAGATTCGTTGCGATGACTATTTGTTTACATATGACTTACTTACGGAGAAACAAAATAAAAAAATAAACAAAAGAAAAGCGAAGATGGTAATGAGAGAATCGGCACCAAAGGAAAGCAAAAATGAGATGAATACGAGGAAATACTTTGTAAGTCAATATAAACAGTTGTAGGAGAAAACGAAGAACGAAAGAAAACTTGAAGCGAGAGAGAGAGAGAGAGAGAGAGAGAGAGAGAGAGAGAAACCTTTAATGAGAAACGGAGGCAACAAACGACCCATGAATCTTAATCACGGAGACAATATAATGGTTCAGCGAATCGGGGAGAAACCTCTTTCGCTAACTGTCATTGTGACTTCTGTCATTATACTGGTACGCATTGTTTCTTCTTCATTCGTGACGTTATACAGTCACTGTTATAATGATCAATATAATTTTTGCACGTGCTTTAGCAAATATTTGCTTAGGAAACTCAAAAGCATCGTACTCTCATTATTGACTGCTGTCATTATGCAGGAACTCATTATTTCATTATCATGACGTTATATAGTCATTGTTATAATGATCATTATTAGCACTGCCGGTGCTTTAGCAATTGGTTGCTTAGGAAACTCAATAGCATCACAACGTCATTATGACCGCTGTCATTATACAACTACACAAATTTCATCATCACCCATGACGTTATATCGCCATTGTTATATTGATCATTACTGGTACTATTGCCGGTGCTTTTGTAATTGTTTGCATAGGAAACTGTCTTCATAGTGTTACACGCAAATACGATTTCATCACCATCCGTAACATTATATCATCATTATCATAATACAATTTTCAGCATTACTGTCGCTGCTTTTATTTAGCACAGGGAACTCAACAGCATCACACTGTCATTGTAACCGCTGTCATTATATTGACAAACAATCTCATCATCATCCGTCGCATTATATCATCATTATCATAATATAATTAACATTAATATTACTGCAGTTGCTGTTGTAACTGTTTGCATGGGAATATAGGAGTAAAAAGATCATAGAAAGTAAAAGGTGAAATGATAAATGAATAAAAACGAAGGTGAGGAAGAGATGGGAAGTTCAGGACAGATATTGAGGAAAAAGGATGGTGAGGGAAGGTCGGTAAGCTTCTTGGTGTTATTTTTACATTTTTATTCCGAGGAAAAAATCTAGTTCCACTCATCCTTTCCAGCAGCCTTGATGAGGAACGTCAATGACTCATTACCTTCTATAATATACACCAGGCGCCCAAGATATATATACATGAAGTAGAGCAAAAATATCCTAAAAATATAAAAAATATAAAAATTTTACTTTTGGGGAAAGCATTTCCTAACAGAAGATGATCCTCAACTTTTTTTTTTCTTTTAATGTTATTCAAAATTTTTTTATTAATAATAATGACAGCATGGGGAGGAATTTATGGCCCAGCTTTCGTCCACAAATTTAGGGGGATCAGAAACGCAGGATACGAGTTACAGACTAATGACGAATTCAATACAGCAACTACGACGAACGAGGCAATGCCGGAAGTATTTTAGGGAGGGGTTAAAAGCCCCCCCCCCCTCCTCTCCCTACCTCATGGCCAAGGGATAATACGCGGTTTATTCATTAAGGTAAAACTGGATGCACGCGTATACTTCATTTGTGGGGCAAATCCTTCCTGCAGGAGGGGAGTCGTAATTGCCCCATAAGGGGGGGATTACCAGTGTCCTAGTTTGGATCAGCGAAAAATATTTTACATAGACTATTGACGAAATGAGAATTTATTTTCGACTGAGAGAGAGGAGAGAGAGAGAGAGAGAGAGAGAGGAGAGAGAGAGAGAGAGAGAGTAAATAACATTATTTCATTAAGATAGAAAATAATTTTTTTTTCACAGAGACCATCAGCGAAAAATAAAAAATTTATATTTCAGGGAGAGAGAGAGAGAGAGAGAGAGAGAGAGAGAGAGAGAGAGAGAGAGAGAGAGAGAGAGAGAGAGAGAGAGAGAATTTCATTAAGACAGAAAATCTATCTCATGAATAAAAGAGATTTTAATTAGAGGAGTTAGGAGGCCATATCAAGAAACTTCAGAATTAAAACACCAAGTAATATCTTTCACTCCGCTGTAATTATCATGGAATTATCCAAGTGTCTCGGGTCCATTTTCCATTCCTTTATAGTTCAATTAATATTCATTAGAGTTATTGCACTTTTTTTTATAACGTATACGATGTGCCATACGCTCTGAAAGCTTTCCAAGTTAATGGCTATTCTTCCCTTCTATGAATATGGGTGCATTAGGCATAACATTAATACTGTCTGGAAAGGCCACTTTGGGGTCGTCGTACTAACCAAACAATTACGCTCCACCTTTCTATAGGAAGCCGGAGGAAAACCACGCATATTAGTATCAATAATGATGATGATGTCTTTGAACCCGATGCTAATGAAGACAATTTACTGACTTGAAAAGCCATCAGGGATCTCTGGTTAGTGTTCAGAGAGTGCTATACTGTAGCACATCCAAGAAAGATGTGAATGTGTTCTATATTTCTGTCTTTTACTTATAATTACATGAAACTTTAGCTACGCTTTCCATGACCGTGGCTCTGATATGTCGTCCGTCAACTTCTTAACTAGAAAACTTAGCAGTTGTGGTAATATCAGAGATTCTACTAGCAATAGCAAGAACCGATGTTTTCGATTTACTCAGAGGCTACAATGGCAAGCCAACTCCAATATCTGCCGAGGCTGGAATGTTCTGAGGAGTTTTGTGTCACATGCATCGCGAGTCCAACTTTCAGAGCAATAAGGAAATAGTTTATTGTATTTTGGGGGTGAGGGGGGTGGGTGGGTGGGGGGAGAAAGTCAGTCTGGTGTTTGTTGTGTCCCTTGTCTGTCTTTTCTAGTATGATTCTGTGCCCTCGTTTAGTTTACTTATTGAAGTAATGAGTTGGTGTTCTTGGTTATGTTCGATTCGTCCGTCTGTGTGGAAATTCGAATTCAAATAATCAATGGTCATTATGTGCATTCTTTTATATGTACGCGAATTTTTTTTAACAAAGTCCAAACATGTTTTTTTCCCTACTTAAACAAACGTTCATTCATTTATCCTTTACATCCTTATGCAACTTTTCATTAAGGGTCGAAAGTTCATTTGTGTACCATCTTGGTATAAGTGTCTAGGACTTGTTTTTCTTTGTCATTACTCATAAAAAAGCTTTGTTTCTTAATGGATGCTTTGTCAGTCGGTCTCTTTTCTCAACACACAAACATGGCAGCCCACTCATATAGTTAAGTCTAGTAATTATGTACTTACCCTTTCGATAAACAGAATACGCTTGAGAGAGAGAGAGAGAGAGAGAGAGAGAGAGAGAGAGAGAGAGAGAGAGAGAGGCTACCTGACCTCTTCTCACGTTTGCTCTCCAATACCATGGGAATATGAAAACCTAATGGCCTTGTGCTCTATCACCATTTTTATAGGTTGAACAATTGGATTTTTACAATGAAAGTTCTTTGTATTACACTGTGCAAAGTTATCAAGACACGCTTTACACACACACACACACAGACACAGACACACAGACACACACAGACACACACACATATATATATATATATATATAATATCTAATATATATATATATATATATCTATATAATATATATGGTATATATACATAGGTGCAACTGTGTCGCTTTGCGTTGCAAACGCTTTCGTATAAGAATGAATCTTGCACATTTAATTTTCAAGTTTCTTCTACGATTATGTCATTACTGTTTGCTTAATTCTCAATTCGAGGATTATTGTTAGAATCCTTTTGCGTTTCCTGAAACACCAGGAATTGACACCTCTCCTGAAAAATTATGTTCATCGTGAGACCAAAATAAGTGAACACCAAAATAAGTATGTGTGTGAAAATAACTTATGTTAAAGAAAAAAGACAATCCAGTTTTTCAATGGTAGTTGTTAAAAATAATGCAATTAGTAATTCTGGGAAATTCTTTTGTGCCGAGGGAAAAACTACCTACCATAAATCAGTAAACTAAAAATATGGTTATATAACTGGATAAAATACTTAGCGTCGAGGGGAGCCATGTTTTCAATAAAAAAAAAGTAAAATAAAAAAAATCATGCAGCAAAAATCCCGTGACCAAACAGGAAATGTTCAATCTTTTGACGACCAGAAATATACTGTATAATTTTAAGGACAAAATTCCCATATTTTAGTCGGCGCTTTGATGAAACCGATCAGGAAAAAGGTCAGAAAAAGGTACAAATCTGCGGAACAACGTATACAAAAGGTCTCTCTCCAGGCTAACAGTACAAGAACATAAAAAAAAAAAACTCCAACACACGCCCTTGGCATTTTTTTTTTTTAAGCAAACCTACTATATTCTCCAACTCATAATTCCGAGTTTACAAAAATAATGAGTGGTTAATTGCCTCGTAACTAAAAATAATGCTGCCTGTGTATAAGGAATTTTTATCTGGATATTTTTAGGGGGAAGTGAGGGAAAGAGGAAAAAAAAAAAAAAAAAAAAAAAAAAAAAAGTGTGTGGACTGTGATATATGACCTCCATACTCAAAACCATCTGTTTTATGAATCTTTATCAGTCTCTTTCCCTTTTCATTCTTCGCTCCCTTTATTTCTCAGCACATTCTGAGAGGTAAAATTCAGATATTAAATAATACAAAAGGATAATGCGTTACAAAGGATGAGGTTAAAAAAATAAGTAATGAACACTATAACTGACAATGAAAAACTTATACGTGACCACTTTCATCTCGAGTGAGATGTTAAGTTAACCGAGCATGCGCGGCGTGAATGAAATTTGAATTTAAGACGAGAGCGAAATTTATGAGACAAACCAGATAAAAAACTATGAGAGGCAAATCTTACCATGGAGCTCTCGTCGATGGAGTCCAAACTCATCACGGTGACGTGGAAGTAGACCATGGTAGGACTCCCTGTGAAAGAGAAAATGGAAGGTGTGAGATAATAATCATTTGTTTCATATACATTTATATATAAAAAGTTCGACCACTGGCACAACTGTGCTGTCCATTCATACAAAGAACAACAGGACGCATTTTAACGAGTGTTTTTTCTTTTTCTTTATAATGCTAACAGACGATGGGGATAATCAGTTCCTTGAACCAAAGCTTATAGTTTATATATATATGTGTGTATGTCTATGAATGTATGTATGTATATATGTACGAAGTTATATATATATATATATATATATATATAATATAATTATATATATATATATATATGTAGGTAGTATGTATGTATGTATATATACATTTATATATATATATTATATATATATATATATATAGTATATATATATAATTATATAATAACAAGCAGTCATTTACAGCATCCGAAGTACATTGTATAACAACGAAAAATAAAAAATAAAAAAAAGTCCGCAGTAACCGTTAAAAAACCATAAAAAAAACCATTAAAAAAGATTTTTTTTTTAAGGACAACTCACGCCATCCTAATTAACATTTCCTCTTCTTCTCTCTCTCTCTCTCTCTCTCCTCTCTCTCTCTCTCTCTCCTCTTCTCTCTCTTATTTCAACTCCTTTCCCCTCCCTCTTCACCCCCCTCCCCCCCCCCCCAACTACCCACTTCGGTACCTAAGCCCTCCCAGTCCCTGCCACACTCCAGGATACGATTTCGGAGAGAAATTATACCAAAAGGAATGAAACTCAGGTCGAATTATTCTTTTGGCGGAACTCGGTCCACCTTGGGATTTGCGCTCTGACGATTTCCGATCGAGGCTCTGAATATTCAAGACCGAGTCACTGCTTCGTGGTCATCTGGGACAGATAATCACAGCGAGGGGCCCCTCTGCGTAGCGAGGAATCTGGATAGTTAGACAGTGAATTGACTGGAGAGGGAGAGAGAGAGAGAGAGAGAGAGAGAGAGAGAGAGAGAGAGAGCTAATTACAGTAAGGTTTGTTTCATATATGTAACAATTCTCTCTCTCTCTCTCTTTCTCTCTCTCTCTGTATTCATGTATACACGCACACACACACACATATATATATATATATATATATATATGATAGATAGATATAGATATAAATATAGATACATTCTTGTACATAAATATATATATATATATATATATATATATATATTTATATATATATATATCTATTCTCTCTCTCTCACTTTCAACTGTGTATATATAATATATATATATATATATATATAAAATATATATATATAATATATATTTATATATATGTATATATATAATATATATATATATATATATATATATATATTATATATATCTATATATATATATAACTTCTCTCTCTCTCACTTTCACTGTGTATATATATATATATATATATATATATATATATATGTATATAATATATATATCACACACTCTACGAGATCAATCCGGCATTCGCACCACAATCCACAGCTAACCTGGACTAAGCCTGAGCAAAGGAGCTTAGCGAGGCTTTATGGCCGAGGCAGCCGGATCGAGTGTCCCTCATGGCCACATCAGGAGTGACTTGATATTGGGCGCTCGGTTTTCTCTCCTTCAGGATAATCTTCGTCTGTGAGATCATGTGATGAATTATTATGACATCTAATGATTCAACTGCGATTCTAATCATCTTTAATCAGTTTTCAGAGTCTTTTCAATAATTGCAATGGAAGCTTTCTATTTCCTTGTTTGAGTGATTGGGTGAGACGATTAAAAATGTCTATATTTGATAAAGAGGGGAAAGTAAGGCAAAATAGAGAGAGAGAGAGAGAGAAAGAGAGAGAGAGAAACGTTAGGTAAATTAAAGGTTTCTCTATCTTTGACTTTCGGTGTTTTAACAAAAAATGAAAGAGAGAGAGAGAAAAGATGAGAGAGAAAGAGAGAGAGAGAGAGAGAGAGAGAGAGAGAAAAGAGAGAGGGGAGAGAAGAAATATAATGTTAGGTAAATTAAAGGTTTCTCTATCTTTGCCTTTCGTTTTATTGAGAGAGAGAGAGAGAGAGAGAGAGAGAGAGAGAACATCACCCAAATTCTCTTTATCAAGTATTTCCTTACCACGAGAAATGAGACTGAGACTATCTCCCAAATTCTATCTATAAAGAATATTCTCAACACGTTCTCCCATTCCCCTATTCTCCTACCGTGCCCCGCCCTTCCCCAACCCCGCCCCCACCTCAAAAATTCTCACCCCCTTCGATTCTTCTCATTAGATCCATCCTCCCGATAGGAGGAGGAGGAGGAGGAGGAGAGGAAATAACTTCTCAGCTTTTCCAATAATGGGTTTCATATTGCTGTTTTCCAAGTGACGGAAAGGAGGCGCCTTCTTCTTATTCTCTTACTTTTTCTTCTTCTTCTTATTCTCTTTCTTCTCCTTCTCCTTCTCCTCCTTCTTCTTCTTATTCTCTTTCTTCTTCTTCTTCTGTCCCTGGGCAGGAAACTTCGTGTTCATCAAACTCCTCCAGGGTTAATTTCGTCAAATATTAGAATGTTGGGAATCCTGCGGCATAAGTTGCCAATTAATCTTCTTCCAGCACAATATCTAAGCCTTTTTCTCTTTTTATTAGTAACAAGAAAACTAAAATGCAATATGCGTGCGAAGCTAAAAAAAAAAAAAAAAAAAAAAAAAAAAAAAACGCGGCAACCTCCAGCTTCCTCGAGACGCATGCAAGATTTTCCACATACGCATGAGTTGTAAACATAGTATTCCTAACTTAACGTGAAGTGGTCTTTATAATTAATATTCATAATTAGTACTACTACAAGGATCAAATACATAGAACACAAATTAAACGCGTTCATATGTCCTCAGTTGTAAGTGGAAACAAACTGAACAGAAGTATAGCTTCTCAATTCAGTGCATAAAATAAAACGCGGTAAAACCTACGGACAGATAGCTCCTTGTATTTTAAATATACTGTATATTTTATTGGAGATAATTTTTGTTTACAGTTTACTATGCACATTATTTATTTTCTACACCTTCATTCTAATAAATAAATCATAAATATCCTATCATAAAATTCCTGTAGCTTCACCTCAACGCGAAACACATTTTTCAGATTTTTTAGATCTTCCCCCCCAACCCCCAAAACAACAGCTGCAACAAAGTATAATGGAGAAAGCAAAAATATTGCACAGTTGGAAAAAGTGTAAATAAAGTTAAATTAAAATACAAAAGTTAAGTTAGAGAAGATTAAATAGTTAAGTTAGAGAAGAAATTCGTTTAGAATCTAAGAAGAGAAAAGCAGCTTCGGCCTAGATTTCCGCTCCCACAATACGCGAGGGATGGAGGGAAGATGCAACGGAGGCAGCGTTGCCACATCACCGACCACCACCAAGGAAAGTCATAAAGGCATCAGCCGCAAGTCCAAAATATTTGGCAGCTCTTCAAACTCCGGGTAACTCCCGCCGTGTGGATAAGAAAGTTTAACAACACAACTCCGGTGTTTAAGATTCAAGAGTGTTCGGAAAACTTCTGACCGTGCGATAGATTTTCACTCCGAAGAAGACTTACTACGAACTTCGCCGGAATCTTTCGAAGTTTGAAGTTTTAAAAACGTACAGCGTAAATCGTCCTGTTTGTTATTTTCGGATCGGGTAACCAAAGGCTGTTTTGGCGGCTTTGGGGTCAAGAATTCTCGAATCAAACAACGAATAAAGAGGAACGTAGAAATTGAGAGAGAGAGAGAGAGAGAGAGAGAGAGAGAGAGAGAGAGAGAGAGAGAGAGAGAGAGAGAGAGATGAATACAAAAGTTGGTCGGACTCGGATGAAAAGATACTAAGAATATCTTCATCTAAGACTACATAGAGAGAGAGAGAGAGAGAGAGAGAGAGAGAGAGAGAGAGAGAGAGAGAGAGAGAGAGAGAGAGAGAGAGATTAATACAAAAGTTGGTCGGTCTCGGATGAAAAGATGTTAACAATGTCTTCTTCTATGACTAGAGAGAGAGAGAGAGAGAGAGAGAGAGAGAGAGAGAGAGAGAGAGAGAGAGAGAGACTCGTGTGAACCCAGAGGAAACGTTTGGAGATAAGAAGTTTGGAAAGCATCAACAGATTTATAGACTTTAAACGGAAAAGTTGTGCAAGAATGCCGAATTCAGTCCGCCTACGAACCAGGTCAAAGGTCAGGTCTTGTGCCCAGAGGTGACCGGATGAAGTTCCTCCAGATTCGAGGGTCCGAATCAAACTTTTTTTTTTTCATTATTTTTATGATAAACATCAATTTTAACTTCCAAGTGACGCTGGAAAACGTTGCTGCAATGGAGGTTGTTGCTAGGGCAAATTTTCCCCCGTAGAGAGGTCGTACGATCAGTGCACCTCTGGGGGTGCACTGTAAGCATTGCTTTTTTTTTCTTTCTTTCTTTTTTGCAACCAAGATGAATCTCACTGTTTCGCCGTGTTTAGCACTAGCCCTTGGGGTTCAAATGTTCCTAAGCGAATTGGTCATTTCACATATTCCATAGGGATTTCGTTAAATTCCTGATTTCACATATACCCTGCAACAATTATAGCCTTAATCACAATATATATATATATATATATATATATATATATATATATATATATATATATATATATATATATATATATATATATATATATATATATATCAGTAAAATTTCGACTAACTTCTCGTGAGACATAAAAGAGAGCTAGTTCCCGTCCCAACCACCTTCAAGACAATAAAATACTAAAATACATTAGATATATAAAGTCTTGACTGATATCTTAATACCTCAATAATCTCTCTCTCTCTCTCTCTCTCTCAATCACACACACAAACAAAAAAGATACCATACCGACTCTGCATGGAAACGCGCCCCTCACAATTCTGTATAAAATTCAGCCGAATTTCTGGCGGGCAGCCGGGAAAGAAGAGCCGGCGGTCCGTCCCCGCATCAGCTGCAGCCCAGTTCGACGGCAACAAATTTATTCATGAACTGAAATCCGAGGCAGACAGGCAATGCATTTCTTATGCTCCTTGTCGAGATGAGCAGTTCGCGGCGAAAAACTGTTCCGGTTCGAATCCCTGACCGGGAGGAAGGAAGGATCCTCTTCGTGGTGTAACTGTCGTTTTGAGATATCCTGCGCGTGGGAATCGTACTAAGGATCTGACGCTGAGGCCGGTGTTTTTGTTGGATTTTACTTTCACGGTTGATTCTGTCTAATTTGACTTTTGTTGTTCATTCTATTTAATTTTGCTTTTTTATTGTTCAGTCTATTTCATTTTCATTTCCATTGTTCAGTCAATTTAATTTTACTTTTTTTTATTGTTCAGTCTATTTGACTGTTCTTTTTTTAATGTTCAGTCTATTTAATTTTACTTTTTTATTTTTCAGTCTATTTAATCTTACTTTTATTGTTCAGTCTATTTAATTTCCCTTTTTTTATTGTTCAGTCTACTTAATTTTATTTTATATTTGATTACATTTTTCACTGTTTTTATTCATTCTATTTAATTATATTTTGAATTCCATTCAGTTCTATCGTTACTGTTCATTCTATTTAATTCTGATTTTTATTGTACAGTCTATTTAATATTACTTATATTGTTCATTCTATTTAATTTTGCTTTCAAAGTTCATTCTATTTAATTTTAATTTTCATTGTTCAGTCTATCTAATATTACTTTTATTGTTCATTCTATCTAATCTTCCTTTTTATAGTTCAGTCTATTTAATTTTACTTTCATAGTTCATTTAATGTAATTTTACTATTTCATATTCATTCTATTTCATTTTACTATTAATTGTTTATTCTATTTCGTTCTATTTAAACTTAATTTTATTCTTGGTTCTTTTCAAATTCACTTTTATCGTTCTTTGTGTTTAATTTTACTTTTATTGTTTAATATAATTTTAATTTAGCTTGTTCACTATATTTAATACGACTTTTAATGATCTTTATATAAAATTTTACTTTTATGTTCACTCTATTCAGTTATACGAAATAAAACTATGAAGATTATGGTCTTACAGCTCAATTCCATGCTAAATTCTACCTAAATATTACATGTTCATTTATAAATGAACCCATTCATAAAACACATCCCAAATTCGAAGGGATGAAACTGAAATAACTTTGAAAAGGAAATAATGCCTCAGTTAAAAAAGACTGGACACTACAAAGGAAATAATGCCCAGTTAAAAGAAACTGGACATTACAAAGTAAATAGTGCCCCAGTTAAGAAAACTGGACACTCCAAAGTAAATAATGCCCCAGTTAAAACAACTGGACACTACAAAGTAAATAATGCCCCAGTTAAAACAACTGGACACTCCAAAGTAAATAAGGCCCAGTTAAAACAACTGGACACTCCAAAGTAAATAATGCCCCAGTTAAAACAATTGGACACTACAAAGTAAATAATGCCCCAATTAAAACAACTGGACACTACAAAGTAAATAATGCCCCAGTTAAAACAACTGGACACTACAAAGTAAATAATGCCCCAGTTAAAACAACTGGACACTCCAAAGTAAATAATGCCCAGTTAAAAACAAACGCAACTACAAAGTAAATAATGCCCCAGTTAAAACAACTGGACACTACAAAGTAAATAATGCCCCAGTTAAAACAACTGGACACTCCAAAGTAAATAATGCCCAGTTAAAACAACTGGACACTACAAAGTAAATAATGCCCCAGTTAAAACAACTGGACACTACAAAGTAAATAATGCCCCAGTAAAACACTCTGGCCCCAGTTAAAACAACTGGACACTACAAAGTAAATAATGCCCCAGTTAAAAAAAACTGGACACTGTAAAGGAAAAATGCCCCAGTTAAAAAAACTAGACACTACAAAGGAAATAATGCCCAAGTTAAAAAAAACTGGATACCACAAAGGAAATAATCCCCCAGTTGAAAAACTGGACACTACAATCAAAATTTGAATAACTGTATAATCATACACTACATGGCGCGTCGACTCTTGAAAACAAAAATCATACGCGAAAAAACGTCAAATTGGAAAACTTTCGTAAAATTATAGAAAATACTGTTATAACTAATAAATACAAACCAGAAATACTGTCTGCGCTTTACGGAATTGGGATACTGTGCAAATGAATATGGCAGTAGAAGTTTATTGATTCCAATATCCAAAATATATATAAAGTTTAGATTAAAAGTTCGCCGGAAGCACGATATTAATCAAATGTTGATGGAGCTGAATATGATAGAATTTTAGTAAGTTTCATACTAAAACGTATATTGTGTTATTTGATTTACGAATGGGAAAGCTGACCAATATCCATATAACAGACAGATGTCTGAAGTTCAGATGAGACCTTATTGTAAATAGAAATAGTTAAGAAATATCACATCCATTTGTAAACACAAATACCACACACACACACACACGTACACAGTCACAGTATCCCCACATATTTAGAAAATCATTTGATTTTTAATACAAAAATATTAATAAAAAAAATAATCTCCATGCGCTGAAAGTAATTGTGAAAATGTGGAAAAAAAACACTACTGTCAACTCTTCTTTTAATAATGGCCCAAGCACGATTCATGTATTTGATAATAACCTGCATCCTATTCAAGCACAAAATGAGATTTAATATACAGGACCTACGTACACCATTCACTTTCAACAATTTCTGACCTTGTTATATTATATGATGATAATAAAAACATACAAGCTTTTCTATACAAATTCCTATTAAGTATCAAATTTACTTTTATATTACAAAATACAAGCTTCTCTACACAAATTTCTATTAATTATCAAATTTATTTTTATGTTTTATAAAATGTATTTGATAAAATCCTGTAACTTAAGAGAAAAAGCTAATTAAGTCATAAAAGTTAGAATAAAAATCAGCTTAGGATTTCTTTATAAAATATAAGATATTAAAGTACAATATCTATATTGACCTGACAGGCATACATTACATTATAACACGTCAATGCTAATAAGTACTGAGGAAGAACGGTACTTGGCGAACAAAATAAATAAATAAATCAAACTTATAAACAAAATTCTCTCCATCTTGCCTTTTTCTTTCGAGAACGATCATATCCCTAGCAGTCTCGGGAATCAGTATATATTCACAAGTTTAATTACTTTTATCAGAAACGTAATGATTCGTCTGTGCTGACCTCGGCGAAATTAAACCTTCATTTCTAGTTTTCTGTAGAAGAAAAATATTGTGCCGGCTTTGTCTGTCTCGCCGAACGTTTTTTTTTTTTTTTTTTTTTGTTTTTGTCCTCCCCAGAAAAAGAAAAAAAAAAAAAAAAAACCTGTGTTGTGTATTCAGATCTTATAAGTAACTGAGGCTAGAGGGCTGCAAACTGATATGTTGATCATCCACCCTCCAATCATCAAACATACCAAATTGCAGCCCTCTAGCCTCAGTAGTTTTTTTAAAAGGTTAAAATTAGCCATAATCGTGCTTCTGGCAACGATAAAGGATGGACCACCACCAGGTAATGGTTATAGTTTCGTGGACCGCGGCTCAAACAACATTATACCGAGACCACCGAAAGATAAGACATATTTTCGGTGATCTTGGATATACGCTGTAGTGGCTGTACAGAAAACTCGACTGCGCCGAAACGGATATTGACAGTGAAAGGTTTGAAAGGTGTAACAGGAGGAAACCCTCGCAGTTGCCCTATGAATAAACTGTTACGAGAGGGTGGAAAGTGAGATGGAAGAGAATATGAAAGGAGGTACAGTAAAAGGAACGAAAGGGGTTGGCTAGGGCCGAAGGCACTCTGCGAAGAACCGTAAGTAATCCCTACGGTACACCGCATAAAGACCACTGACGGCACTAACCCCTCCCCCCCACGGGGGAAAATAGTTTATAGCATCCGCATGTATATTAAATAAAGAAACAAAACCGAAGGATTTGCAAGTGAGCAAAACTTAGAAACTCGGGAATTACGAGAACCGAAAACAACGTTAAGCTCTTTCTTTCTTTCTTTCTTTTGAAGAAGCCATCCAAGGCCAAGGTCTTACAGGATCTGCGTAATCTCTGATAGATTAAAATCATATGCAAAGTGCCAACTGCATATTCATATCTGCTTCGAGGTGAAACTCTCTTTTTTAGCGCCATAACTCTGATTACGTCATTTCTCATGGTGAGGTATTAGGAATGGGGGCTTCTGTTAAATGTACTCCACTGAGCATGCAGCGATATTCAAGTTGTGTATGTGCATACACACAGATACACACGCATGCTTACACACACACATATATTTGTATGTATGTATTATATACACGCATACATAAACCTTTTAACAAACGCTCCAAGAAATCCATAACTGGACGAAACTGTTGGGCATATTCTAACCATTTATATATTCCATTTTCCTATAAGGAATACAACTGATTTATATATATATATATATATATATATATATATATATATATATATATATATATATATATATAGATGGGGCCCATAAAAACACCAAAATAAAGAGAGAAATACTACATTTCAGACTGCTGTCTCCCTCTTCAGGTATATGAATGAGAAAAGTTACAGAGAAGGTGGTATTATACCAAGAGGTCCATCCACAGGTACGCCAATTTAGGTCACTCCTGCTGATAGTCTCCCTTTAATCTTCTTAAGCGTCGGTTGAATGAAAACCTTGTCGATGACATCTGAGTCCCATGCTTCCTTTGAGAAATTCATTACCTGCCTCTCTTTGATCAGGGCCGATTCCATCATTTGACTCTTGTACCGGCAGTTGCTGCTATAAATTATATGTGACAAATTCCAATTTATATTATGGTTATGTTCATTTATATGGTTGAAAATAGCTGAATTCAACCATATAAATGAACATAACCATAGTATAAATTGGAATTTGTCACGTATAATTTATAGCAGCAACTGCCGGTACAAGAGTCAAATGATGGAATCGACCTTAATTAAAGAGAGGCAGGTAATGAATATCTCAGAGCATGGGACTCAGATGTCATTGACAAGATTTCCATTCAGCCGATGCTTAAGAAGATTAAAGGAAGATTATCAGTGGGAGTGACCTAAATTGGCGTACCTGTGGACCTCTTGGTATAAATATCACCTTCTGTGTAACTTTTCTCATTCATCTACCTGAAGAGGGAGACAGCAGTCTCTGAAATATAGTATTTCTCTCTCTTTATTTTGGTGTTTTTATGGGCTCCTTTTATTAGATGGAATTCTGTTATAACAGAACATTTTTACCAGTCATATATATATATATATTATATATATATATATATATATATATATATATATATATATATATATATATATAGTGCGTGTGTGTGTGTGTATAACCGTTATGAAAATCAAATAGAAATTTTAACTCCTATAGAAACTTCAATTGATAAGGAAGCGCAGCCAATGTTCTGCGAACATTCAGGTTTCAAATATCTTGTTCGCATCCGTCAGGCAATATTTCTATTTTCTATTGGTGTTACTTCGGTCAGTGAGCCGTGACGCCTCTAGGGGTAGGCGAGTAAAGCCTGCCGGGACACCTGCTCCCACATCTGAATACTTTCTTCCCATCTCCCTGACATATTTCCAGTGATTCCCAAAATATTTTTCAAGAGGCTGACGTTACTTTGATATCACGGCCATTTCTATCTGCTTCCGTGTAGAGAGAGAGAGAGAGAGAGAGATGAGAGAGAGAGAGAGACTACACCAATCTGATAAATCGCTTGAAAAAAAACGAAAATGATAAATATGTGAAACGAATGCCAACTTGAGATGATAAAAGATTAAGTAAAGATACAATAAATATATACATACATACATACATATATATATATATATTATATATATATATATAGTATATATGTAGGTATGTATGTATGTATGTATGGTAGTTATATATGCCGATAAATTTATCACCACTCCGTTAAATAATGATTCAATAAAACTCCACCGTCAATTCGGCAGCAATCGGAAATATTACAATTCCTTTTGATGGCGACATCAACCATCTGTCCGTCTCCAACCCCCCAACACCCCTCTCTCTCTCTCTCTCTCTCTTCTCTATCTCTCCTCTCTCTTCCTCTTCTCCCCATATGATCCATCTGTCATAATCTTAATATTCATATTCCTTCCCTTTCCCCCAACAAACATTTCAGCTGGAATTGAGTGAAATGTCTCGTAGCCGTCGATTTCAATTTCAGTTTCAGCTCTCCCGGGCTGATATCACGATATCCACTTATTTTATGGATATTAAATATCCCGGATATCAAATATCCGACGGAAGCCGGTGACGGGACATTGAACCAGAAGAGAGAACGGACATACTAAAAGTCCCATTTCTCATGCAAACATATTTAACAAATGGAAGGTAAAATGGCTGAAATGTGAACTCTCTCGTGAGCGATGGTTTAATGAAACAGGTTCACATTGTGCAGCGTACAGACGTTATTAAGAGAAACAGCTAAAATAATACATTTCGTAAATTTGAGACGTGGCCCGTCTACAATGAGAATCCTCATTTTAACGCGAACTATATATTCTGAATGACGTAGGTTGCTATTCGAAGTTCAATACAATCTATGATATTGCACTGAATCTCTACAGTAATGATGGTAATATTCCTATACCATTTGAAAAGCAGGTTGTTGCATCAGAATAAAAGCAGAAAGTGCTTTAGAAACTTATTTTCAGCGTCAGAAAAACAAGGCTGATTTGAAAAGATTTTATAAAGGTCTTGGACAGATTTTAGTCCCTTAAAACAGCATCCCACTGGTATACCTAGACTCCTACAGAGTCTTCACCCGTACGATTTCAGCGCCATCTACACAGAAGACCCAAAAAGTATAAAACTGGCGTCAAAGAGTAATATGGACAACCCAATATTAGAAGTGATAGTTACGATAACGAAAAAGGAAATACTTCCCTAGAAAAGCATATTTTGTGTAGGATTTTAAAACACCTGCTAAACATTGTCTAGGAAATAGTGAAAAATTTCAACCTTACAGGTAATATTAGTTAATCACATTGCTTTGCCAGTAAATGATACCCCTCACTTCTAGTTCTCTTCCTACCTTCGCCAGTTTCATGTGTTATTTGTTATTAAAAAGTGAAGTCTTTATGAATGAAAGTACGAATGATGCAAACAAGGGAATTTTCATCTAGTTTTGTAAATGCTAACTCAATAATACCCTATTAGTATATAAAATAAATTATTCACACAATCTATTATATATAAATTTGCGGGGAAGAAAAAAAAATAATAATTTAAGAATATCTAGAAGTTGCGATAAAAAGTGGGAAAACAAAAACTTGCGTCATCTCAGCAAACACTCAAAACTTGAGCTACCACAGCTAATTTAAACACTAAAGCTGCATATACCGGCGGAGGCACACAAAAATATCCATTTCTCAGATTACAGCCACGGTTTCAAAAAAGTAAATAAATAAATAAAAATAAAAAATAAAAATAAATGAAAATAAAAATATCCATTTCTCAGATTACAGCCACGGTTTCAAAAAAGTAAACAAATAAATTAATAAAAATAAAAAAATAAAAATAAATAAAATACAGATATCCATTTCTTAGATTACAGCCACGGTTTCAAAAAAGTAAATAAATAAATAAAAATAAAAAATAAAAATAGAATAAAACTATCCATTTCTCAGATTACAGCCACGGTTTAAAAAAAATAAATAAAAATAAAAATAAGAATAAAAAATAAAAATCCTCCGACTTCAAACGAACGGAGGAGAGTCACAATTATTTGGAGAAATCCACTCCTCTGAAGTCTCGCCTCTTTTCAAGGTGTTCCGGATCCTTGTTAATGTTTGTCGAGGTTACATAACGAGATGCGTAATCCACACGTTTCCGTCTTTCTTGGCTGATGCTGCTTGGAGGAGGAGGAGGAGGAGGATAGGGAGGGAGGAGGAGGAGGGGAAGAGGGAGAGGAGGAGGGGGTGGGGAGGAGGGAGGGAGAGGAGGAGGGGGAGGGAGATGGGTATTCAGGCGTAGAGGGACCTCCGTCCTCTCGTGATTGCTGCTGATCAAGAGAAGAGGAAAATGATTTTCTGAAATGACTCCTGGATAACAGAAGCGACTTTCGGAGGACGTTCGTTCCTTCTCCTTCATTACTCTCGGGCAAACTGAGGTTCTAAGTTTCCTCGCCTCGGCAAAAGCGTATTTTCAGATGTCTTACAACAAGTTTCAACCTTGAGGAGAACAAAACGAAGAAAGATATTTCCCCTCTGTTATTACAGGCCTTTGGGAAGCGACTTTTGACTGTATCACAGCACTGAAAATAACCGATAACATTGACAGTTTCTTAGCACTTCAAATAACTGATAACACTGACAGTTCCACAGCACTTCAAAAAAATAACTGATAACACTGACAGTTCCACATCACTTCAAATAACTGATAACACTGACAGTCCCACTGCACTGGAGCTAAATGATAACATTGACAGTTCCACAGCACTTCAAATAACTGATAACACTGACAGTCCCACAGCACTGGAGCTAAATGATAACATTGACAGTTCCAGAGCACTGGCAATAACTAACTGACAGTTTCTTAGCACTGGAGATAACTGATAACACAGTGGTTATAACCAACTGTGAATTACAACTACGACGTGGAAAAATCACTATTCCTAAACATATTACTTTGACAACTGTCCTGAAAGACATTAAAACTAAACAGAAATACAAACAAATTTTCAAATAAATCTAAACATCAGAAATAAAGACAAATTTTCAAATAAATCAAATACAAAAAGGGAAAAACGATAAACTTTCAAATAATTCAAAACAAAACAGAAATATATACAAATTTTCATAAAATTAAAAACGGAAATGAAGACGAATTTTTCAATAAATAAAAACAAAAGGGAATTAAAACACCAATTTTTCAAATCCAAACAAAAGGGATATGAAGACAAACGTTCAAATAAATCAAAACAAAGCGGAAATAGAGAAAACTTCAAATAAATCTAAACCAAGGAAATAAAGACAAATTTTTAAATAAACCAAAAGAAAAGGGAAATAAAAACAATTCTTCATATCAAAACAAGAGGAAAATAAAAAAAAAAACGAAAATAAACAACGTTTCACATGAATCAAAACAAAAAGATATATAAGGTAAAAATAAAACAAAATCAAAACAAAACGAAAATAAAGACAAACATTGAAATGAAGCAAAACAAAACGAAAATAAAAATAAATTTTCAAATGAATCAAAGCAGAAAAAAATAAAAAAATTTCAAAAAATCAAAACAAAAAGAAAATAAAAAGAAACTTTCAAATGAATCCAAACAAACTGAGTTAAGAGATAATTCTCTCGGGTACCAGACTTCAAGAAATCAAAATTGCGCTGCAACTCATTGGGGAGACCATCTCCCCCCTTCCACCCCCCAAAAAATATTTTTCATAACGTCATCATCTGAAAATTCAACAAGTTAGGCAAAATCTAATCCAGTTAGGCTCCCCACTGACAGGAAATACGCAACAAGTTAAGGGAAGACGAAGGTATCAAGGGGAACTAATTGGCCCCAAGAAAGGGAAAAGTCTTCGGGGATTTTATTCAGTAACAATGTAGAGTTTAATCGTTTTATTCTACTCTCTCTCATTTCTTGAAGTTTGTTCAGTAAATGACGATGTAGAGTTGAATTTCTCAATCTCTCTCTCTCTCTCTCTCTCTCTCTCTCTCTAACACATTTATTGATGTTTATGCAGAAAATCATTCTCTCTCCCTTTCTCTCTCTACCTCTCCCTCTTTCTCTCTCTCTTCCTCTCCCTCTCTCACACACACACATTTACTGAAGTTTTTTTCATTAAATACCATATGTACAGTTTAATCTCTCTCTCTCTCTCTCTCTCTTTTCTTGAATTTCGTTCAGTAAATGACGATGTAGAGCTGAATCATTCTCTCTCTCTCTCTCTCTCTCTCTCATTTCTTGAAGTTTTTTTCAGCAAATGACTATGTAGAGTTGAATAACTTTTTTCCTCTCTCTCACTCTTTCTCATTTCTTGAAGTATGTTCAGTAAATGACGATGCAGAGTTGAATAATTTTATCTCTCTCTCTCTCTCTCTCTCTCTCTCTCTCTCTCATACATACACACATTTCAAGAATGCACACGCTCGCATTTCATTAAGTTATTTCATTACATACCATATGTAGAGTTTAATCTCTCTCTCTCTCTCTCTCTCTCTCAAAGCTCCTGAAAAATGTCTTACATATTCAAAAGTACAATGAGCTATCTAGACGTCAAAGAGGGGATCACTTCAGCACTTAAAAATGTGTAACGAGTTTTCCAAGACATAGTAGACGGTAATTCCAAATTCATCAACGCCACAATTTCAAGGCGTTTAAGTACTAAATAAAAATAGCACAACATCAATCAAGGAATATTGTAAAGTAATAATCAAACACACACGCAGAGAAGAGCAATTAAGGAATATTATAAAAGTGGAAATGTAATCAGGTATTTCAGAATTTGTCAGTTTGGTTGTCAATATTTCGTACATTCACGTTTTTGTTTTATAATGCCGATATATATATGTATGTATCACACACACACACACACACACACACACATTTATATATATATATATATATATATATATATATATATATATATATATATATATATAAAACGGTATTATAAAACAAAAAAGTGAATGTATAAGGTATCACGCCTTGTCAGTTGGGTTGTCAATAATTTGTCAAAAAAATTATATATATACATATACATACTTACACACACACATATATACGTATATATATACAGAGAGAGAGAGAGAGATAACATCCTTAGACTTACCTTGAGAAGGAGGCCGCATCTTGTCGTAGCTCTTGGCGTCCTCCGGCAGAATGTCGGAGATCTCCAGCAGGGAGTCGTATTCATCAGCCGCTCTGAAGAGGAGAAAACGACATTTCTTTGAATGGGACTCGTAGCAGGATTACGAGGAGGGGCAAGTCTAAGAGTATTAACCTATTAGAAATAAAAAGCAACTAGTTCTTTTCCTAGAGGATATTATCTTGCAACAGATTTCCTAGATGATATTATCTTGCAATAGACATAGGGACACTTAGAACACTTCATCAAGTTCGTTATATAAAATATCGAAGACAGTTTTAATATGTTTTCTCCTAACAGGTTTGGAAGTATCTAATCTATTTTCGGCATTTTTTTTCATCCTAACATGCTTAAAATTGACAGGCTCTTCAATAACTACAATAAATAGTGAAAGGATTCACGTAGAATCCTTCCAATAAATATTGGTCAATATTTTAAGTCCCTAAAGAAACTGGCCTTTCGTAAATTGTCGCATCTGGAAATTCCATTAGGTAAAAAATGTTGCATCTGGAAATTCGCTCAGTAAAAAATGTTGCATCTGGAAATTCGCCTCAGTAAAAAATGTTGCATCTGGAAATTCGCTCAGTAAAAAATGTCGCATTTGGAAATTCACTCAGTAAAAAATGTCGCATCTGGTAATTCATTCATTAAATCTAGAAATTGGCTCAGTAAAAAATGTCGCATCTGGCAATTCATTCATTAAATCTAGAAATTGGCTCAGTAAAAAATGTCGCATCTGGCAATTCATTCATTAAATCTAGAAATTGGCTCAGTAAAAAATGTCGCATCTGGCAATTCACTCAGTAAAAAATGCCGCATCAGGAAATTCACTCAGTAAAAAAATGTCGCATCTGGAAATTCACTCAGTAAAAAATGTGGCATCTGGAAATTGGCTCTGTAAAAAATGTCGCATCTGCAAATTGGCTCAGTAAAAAATGTCGCATTTGGAAATTGGCTCAGTAAAAAATTTCACATCTGCAAATTGGCTCAGTAAAAAATGTCGCATCTGGAAATTCGCTCTGTAAAAAACGTCGCATCTGCAAATTGGCTCAGTAAAAAATGTCGCATTTGGAAATTGGCTCAGTAAAAAATGTCGCATCTGCAAATTGGCTCAGTAAAAAATGTCGCATTTGGAAATTGGCTCAATAAAAAATGTCGCATCTGCAAATTCACTCAGTAAAAAATGTCGCATCTGGAAATTCACTCAGAGAAAAATGTCGCATCAGGAAATTCACTCAGTAAAAAATGTCGCATCAGGAAATTCACTCAGTAAAAAATGTCGCATCAGGAAATTCACTCAGACAAAAATGTCGCATCAGGAAATTCACTCAGTAAAAAATGTCGCATCAGGAAATTCACTCAGACAAAAATGTCGCATCAGGAAATTCATCATCAGAAACAAAAATCGTCGCATCAGGAAATTCACTCAGACAAAAAAATGTTTCGAATCAGGAAATTCAATCAGAAAAATGTCCATCAGGAAATTCATCAGTAAAAAATGTAGCATCAGGAAATTCACTCAGGTAAAAAATTGTCGCAATCAGGAAATTCACTCAGAAAAAACAAAAATGTTTCGCATCAGGAAATTTTTTCAACCTCCAAGTTAAAAAATGTCGCATCAAAAGAAATTCACTCCAGACAAACAGGGTCGCCATCAGGAATTCACGGTCAAAGACACAAATTGTCGCATCAGGAAATTCCCTCAGTAAAAATGTTCGCATCAGAAATTTCACTCAGACAAAAATGTCGCATCAGGAAATTCACTCAGTAAAAAATGTCGCATCAGGAAATTCACTCAGAAAAAAATGTCGCATCAGGAAATTCACTCAGTAAAAAATGTCGCATCAGGAAATTCACTCAGAAAAAAATGTCGCATCAGGAAATTCACTCAGACAAAAATGTCGCATCTGGAAATTCACTCTGTGAAAGACGTCACTCCTGAAAAAAAACCGCCTTTGAAAACTCAGCACCAACTGATTAGACAAAGCCCGAATTACGAGTCTTCGTAAGTCCGGCCGTCCTATATGTCCCGAGAGACACGGCAAAGGTCACGGTGGAGATTTAGGGAGGAGACTGAGTGACGCCCCACTCATTACCCTGAAGGTGAAAGGTGGCGTCTGTCATTAAAGCTCTAATTAAGGGAAAAATGTTGAAATGGGGGGAGGGGGATGTTGGTGACGTAATTACTCGAAATCTCTGCCGGGGGTCTGATAGTTTAAGGTAATCTTCTGTGTGCTGTGTGTGAGAGCCTTATATATATAAGAACAAGTTTGTGTGTGTATGAGAGTTCTATTTACATGACCACGAGTATGAGAGAGAGAGAGAGAGAGAGAGAGAGAGAGAGAGAGAGAGAGAGAGACTTATGTATATAAGAACAAGTTTGTGTGTGTGTATGAGAGTGAGAGAGAAAGGGTTCTATTTATATGACCACGAGCGTGTATGTGTGTGTGTGTGTTTGCGAGAGAGAGAGAGAGAGAGAGAGAGAGAGAGAGAGAGAGAGAGAGAGAGAGCTGAATAACTGCCACTCTCACTCATCTTAATAATCAGGAATTATTGCTTGAGTTACAGAGCGGTATTAAACAGTCTCTCGAGACGCATAACTAAGATCCGAATGAACTTCCAGTTCGACACAAGTTGCTCTGAGTCGTAGGCGGGGAAGATGTGGGTTGGATCTTGGCTTCTCCGTTTATAAATGCGGGAGAAAACAAGGTGAACTATCCATAAATAAGTAAATATAAAAAAATAATTAAATAAAAGGAATAAAATCTATATACAATTAATAAATACTTGCATGGATAAGTAAAAATGGATGAGAAAAATAAATAAAATAGAAATACAAACGTAAAATAAGTAGTAATGAATTATATATGGTAGAATATATTAATGAATACATACAACGATGAATACAAAATACGAAATTGTAACAATATAATATATATAAATATACAAATTAATGCTCATGGTTTGGTTCGCTTTCTACTCCTTTGCTCAACTTCAGTTTCCCTCCTTCCTTCTATTAATTCTGTTTTTACTTGAATAGCAATCTTGAATGAACTTCAATCCGCAAAAAAAAAAAAAAAAAAAAAAAAAAAAAAAAAAAAACACGGGAAACCCCAACAGGACAAGGCGTAACCTACCGTCTTTAACTAACTCCAAATAATAAATAATAAAGAAAAATAAGGACAGAAAAAATAATAAAAAGTTAGCCAAGCCAGCCTCTCACATAGCCCCACAAAACTCATTAAGAGAACCTTAGTTTTTTTTTTTACTCACATTATTTTATCCCGTCTCCCGACTCGGGTGATCTAATGTCTTTTGTTCACCTTCCCGGAAAGCAACGCTACGTTAATAAAGGGGCGAACGGACGGACAAAGGTACTACGCACGTACAAGAAGTTAATCGAATGAGAAGCGAGATGGAACCAATTATCTGTCAGGAACAAAAGGGTATATGGACTCACAAGGAATGGCACGCCATGAAAAAATCTGGGAGCTGGGGCGAGGGAGGGGAGTTAGGGGATGAGAAGACTCGTCTCAGAGAGAGAGAGAGAGAGAGAGAGAGAGAGAGAGAGAGAGAGAGAGAGAGAGAGAGAGAATCGTCACCTCACTTTTCTGGTGTAAACTCTATTTACTTCTACTTCGTCCCTTAGCACAGACACACACACACACACATACACATACAGAGAGAGAGAGAGAGAGAGAGAGAGAGAGAGAGAGAGAGAGAGAGAGAGAGCGAGAGAAATCGCACCGCACTTTCGGGTGTAAACTCTATTTATTTCTACTTGTCCCTTAACACACACACACACACACACACACACACACAGAGAGAGAGAGAGAGAGAGAGAGAGAGAGAGAGAGAGAGAGAGAGAGAGAGAGAGAACCAGCAAAAGAAGTAATTGTTCACAGGTAGCCCAAACCTGAAGGAAATACAAAAAATGAAGGGATATGTGGCAAGACAAAATGCCGTGGCCAAATCTTTGACAGCCACACCAAAATAACAAATGTTTGGAGAAAAACGAAGAAAAAAAATCTCTTTCTCCAAAGTGTTACGTCCTCTGCCCACATTCCCCTGATACTATAACGAAAAAAAAAAAACATAAATAAATACAGGTGCCCGAACAAAAACTGTATTTGGACGAAGAGCCAAATAGAATCAATTACCAGTACCGACAAAAGAGTAAGGAATTATCAGGATTGGGCTCCGTTTGGAAAAAGAGGGAGCTTCGATTCTACAATACCGGATTTGGAGGAAAATAAAAAAAAAAAAACACACACACACACAACAAAGCGTCAGCTGCTTTTTCTGCCAGAGCCTTTACTTTCTGTCGGAGCCTTGGAAAAGCTTATACCTTTTATGCCTTTATCTGTAACCAAACACCCACGGAAATATAAAAGACTCGCATATTAAATAAGAGAGAGAGAGAGAGAGAGAGAGAGAGAGAGAGAGAGAGAGAGAGAGAGAGAGAGAGGATGAATTTTTCTTTCATTTTGAAGGCATGGTGTACATCACTCAAAAAATAATTTCTTTTTCTCTTTTAAAAATTTGCTTGTTCCTTACCATCACTAAAACAACACACACACATACATACATACATACATACATACATACATACACATACATACATACAATTTTTTACGGTAATCCCTCCGGTGACCTAAATATCCGAAGATTCCACCCAATCCTCCTCATAAACTTGATGATTTGGTATATCATGTAGACTCGTAAAGAATTATCTAACTTATTTCAATTAATTTTTATTGTTTCCCAAAAGCCTGTCCACACATCAAACTTGATTTAATATTAAGTCGGACTTAGATTTGAGGAAACATTTTCCTCGTGGAGTCTTTAGGAGTTACACTTCACTTCTTCAGAGAATGTTAGATCAGTGGTATTTCCAGATGTAAGTTTGAAATATAAGTTTCATTAGAAATAGTGTTCCATGAAAAAAAAATCTCTGCTCAAGTATTAAAAGGAGAGTAGTTAGGGGAATGTATCTTCTTCTCACATTGGTTACATACCTAACAGACCCCTAGCTAACCAGGTTTGTAAATTGTTGTTTGTTTGTTTGTATGGTGTTTTTACGTTGCATGGAACCAATGGTTATTCAGCAACGGGACCAACGGCTTT
>NC_061099.1:994481-1006981 GCF_015104395.2 Macrobrachium nipponense | reverse complement strand
ATTCCATCTTCGTGCACATAATTATCATCACCCTCTGGCATTAACATTTGTTGTAGTTTTATTGTGAGAGCCCTTTCAACTAAAATGTGTGCACGCACTGCTCTTGGTATGGATTTACCTTGTAGAATTTGTCTAATGGTATTTTCCCCATAGACTGTTTGCAGCACAGTTTCAATGTCAGAGCTATCCATCAAGGAGCCAATGCTGCCAACAAAAGACATCAATGTATGGAAACCTCCTAAATGTATCACAATATTCAAGGACTTCTCTATTGCAATTTCAGTTGCCTTAAGCCACAATGGCTGATCAAATGTTGTAGAAGGTGTTGTAAATTGAGTGTTTTACACTGATCAATCACAAAAACAGAGTAGAGTAGACGCAGGTGTAGTTTGTTGGATTCAAGTTAATAATGGACAGCAATGTCATTGTTGCCTTTTCTTGATTCCCTTCTTGAATCAGGTTTTGCATATAACCAGACCAGTTAGGTCTAAGGTTATATGCATGCCACAAAATTTCTGCATTCAGTGTTTCAGGTAAAACATAAGGGTATAAGAGTTCTATCGAAGGTTTGAATTAAAATGCTGTCAAATTTTCTGCTCTGTGGGAAATCATAGGCAGTCATATGGACATCGTTGCCTTGAGTACTAATTCCTTTACCCTCAGTAACTCATCAGGCCTTTTAATTCGTATCTCCTTGGTTACACTGACTACTCCCGACTGTTGAAGAAATGATGCCCATGCCATGAAAGCTTCCTCGGCCATCAAAAGTAGCAATATTGTGGTCAACGTTGTCTGCGATGAATTGTGTGAAGCTGTTTTCTGTTGATGTTTGCTTGATGATATCATTCAACGATTGTGAGGTAAGAGAAGCTTGCTTGAAACGAGTGACGTCACGATAGGAAACAGAAAATCCTAACTTGAACAATTCATCATTGAGCCACTTTGATCCATAAATGTGATCTACCCCAACACCCAGGGCAAATAAGATAGGTGGTATTATCATAGGAGAAGCTAACTTGACAATACATTGTCCTATACATTCTTGCTTAAGTGTGGACTTGGTAAAGCCAACCATAAAAATTCTAAGGCTATCAGGAATCCATGGACTTGTTATTTCTTCTGTAGTTGGATATGATGGTGAGTCATTCTGTTTTTCCATAATTTCTGCTCTGATTCATTTTGCAGCAGCTTCAATGATCCTTCTACTTTCCTCTTGTATGTCATCTTTTCTCTCTCGGAATTTCTTATTTATAATGAAGCTGGCCATATCAAGGAAATATATTAGTGTTTCTCTTCCAGGTTGTTCAGAAAAGGATATGTGGCCACCATAATGGTCTTTCAATAGTTTTCTTAGATACCTAGAATCATATGCTTCATCAATATCTGAAAATTCTATTACCTTATCTCTGAACTCTGGTATCGAGTGGATGGAAGTTTCAGCTTCTAACCATTCACAAGTTTGTTAAAACTGTTCTTCATTCCTTCGCCGACCTCTTAAACATTTTTGCTTATCAGGAAAGAGATTTTGAATCGTTTCAAATCGAAGCCGACAATTTCTATGATATCGAGCTTCTGCAGCAATAAAATCAATGCAATCAAATGCTGTGGCCAGCACTTCTAAAGCCCATTCATCATGCTCGTCGTCAGTTTCAAGTCTAAATTTGCAAGCTTCCAAGATTTTCTCTCGAAGTTGAATTGTCGAAGCAAGATGCCAATCCCGTCTCGATGGATTCTTTTTATCTGTCTTTCAGGTCGAATTACATAAAAAACAATTAATTTTCCAGTCAAACAAACTTGTTGATCTCCTTGTCTTTCTTCTTTGAGTCTTTTCTGATTCTGTTGAAATTCTACGTTTATTGTTGAACCATTTCCTACCGTGTTCGTGAACCAAAACATCAACCCCTTCACTTTTACTGGTGAGCAGTTGCTGGTGGATTGTCTCTTCATTTCTCTGTTGGCTATATTCAATAAGACTAAGTAGTCCTTTTTCTTTTACTTGAACAATAGGAGCAAATAACTTCTTACAAATTATGCACGACATCTTACCTGGGAAAAAATGTATCTATAACATTTGTATGGAAAATGTTGAAAAAAATTAAAAATCTGTATGATACTCCTAAAAAAAAAAAAGCAACATATAGATATATTGGTCAGTATATTTTAGGCAAACAACTCCATCTCGCAATTCTGGGAATATATACTATATATATATATATATATATATATATAATATATATATATATATATATATATATATATATATATATATATGCTGAATAACACCCAAAGCTTCAAGATGGAAAGTGCTGTCCTCTTAAGAGACATTTTAAAATTCGACAGTCATTCCCTAGTTTAATATATGATTACGCAATGCCTTTGCAGTTTCAATAAGATATCATTATATAGGGGTAATATAAGATTAACTCTATTGCAAAAAGACCACCTATTCCTTAAAAAAATAAGATATTTGTTATATTATATTTTTTGGGCCCCCTACAAGAAAAATAGGCCATAAATTGCAAAATCTAATACAATTTTTAATCTAGTGGTCTAAAAAAAGTCCTTTAATTGAAAATGAACTTAAGTTATATCTAATAAATAAGCAATGCTGAAGTTTACCATTCAATCAAAATCTTTGTATTTCGAGCAGCTTTTTACGTATAAAGATGTTAACTTCAGGATCAAATTTTGTAAAACGCTCAAGGAGTTGGCCGGTGGTTTTTTTTCTGGAAATATGTACATATGAAAGAACACTTTAAAATTGATTCCAGCTTCATAGTAATTAGTTTCGGGTTCGACCTTCTATTGACCGGCCTAGAACGTGAAAAACAAAGTGGGTCATGAACTTATTGCTTCCACGAGAGAGAGAGAGAGAGAGAGAGAGAGAGAGAGAGAGAGAGAGAGAGAGAGAGAGAGAGAATGTTCAACACGTTACTGAATGACATCTAAAATGATAGGGTGTTCCGTCCAATTCATAGCACAAAGGTATTTTATTTAAAACACCGTTACCTAATTTGAATAAATTGCTGACAACGGTGACATCTAATTTGAATACATTCCTGACAACGGTGTTATCTAATTTGAATAAATTGCTGACAACGGTGACATCTAATTTGAATACATTCCTGACAACGGTGACATCTAATTTGAATACATTCCTGACAACGGTGACATCTAATTGAATAAAATTGCTGACAGCGGTGACATCTAATTTGATAAATTGCTGACAACGGTGACATCTAATTTGAATACATTCCTGACAACGGTGACATCTAATTTGAATACATTCCTGACAACGGTGACATCTAATTTGAATAAATTGCTGACAACGGTGACATCTAATTTGAATACATTCCTGACAACGGTGTTATCTAATTTGAATAAATTGCTGACAACGGTGACATCTAATTTGAATAAATTGCTGACAACGGTGACATCTAATTTGAATAAATTGCTGACAACGGTGACATCTAATTTGAATACATTCCTGACAACGGTGACATCTAATTTGAATAAATTGCTGACAGCGGTGACATCTAATTTGAATACATTCCTGACAACTGTGACATCTAATTTGAATAAATTGCTGACAGCGGTGACATCTAATTTGAATACATTCCTGACAACTGTGACATCTAATTTGAATAAATTGCTGACAGCGGTGACAACGTTGACAACGGGAGCTACCTGAGCGTTTTGATTTAATGCGACAAATTCATCACTACAATGAATTACGCTTCATCTCCACAATGAAAACGCTGTCTCCCTTTGTCCTCATTATATACATGGGAAGCATTGTACTCAAAACTGCTCTCTCGACGGTAAATACCATTTCCCATTTTAATCTGGTTACGAAGAATTTCAACTAACAAAGCCTTTTTTTTCTTTTTTTAAAGGATAATGGTATTACGAGTTTACGAAAAAAAATTTAAATACTTTTTAAAAAACTAATACCGAAAGTAAAAGTTTATTTTTTGTTACGATAATATGTTTATTTTTATTTTTCTACCTCGGGGCTTTCATGCAATTATTCAGAATGATGAAGAGAGTTTATCAACTAATCAAATCACGTGCAACAAGAACTTGATACATTTTTTATTATGAATATGCAACGCAAAAGCTTATTACCTCGGTAAATATAATTATTTGCATCCAGGTCTTATTACTTTGAGTGCGCTATTCCGTGAAAAGGGTGGACAATGGTGATGTCTCTGAACATTTATTAATTTAATTTGTCCAAATAATCAGCCGAGGGAAGGGAAGCCTTTCGTAATATGGCCAGAATGGTTACTGCTATCGCTTCCCCCATCATTGAATTTATACCTTTCATTCATACAAACTTCCACATGTTCCTGAATACAGCATCTTCAAACGCGCCTTATAATGACAGGTCAAGGAAGTTTTCATCCCTTTCATGACTGTGTCCATTTAGGAACTTTTTTGCAACTACTGCAAAAACAAGCCGCATTTAGCCAAAAGCACATTTTTCAATAGATTTCTATAAAGTCACACACACTTAGCACACATACATACACATAAACGCATAAACACACACATACAGAAATACACAAACATACATGTATAAATACATGCATACAAACGAACACGCAAAAAGCTACACACCAAACAATTTCAGATAAAAGTCACAAACATTAAACAAGCGCATTCGCATATACACATGCACGCATATATACATACATACATGCATAGACACGTATATACATAGATGCATGTAGATATGAATAAATACATATTGTATGCATAAATACAAACATAAACACGGAGGCACAAAAACCTACATAAATTAAACAATTTCGGATAACATCCCTAAGCGTTTTCAACAACACTGGTATAATAAAAATCCCGGGTTTTGGTTTTTTTTGTTCTTTTGTTTTTGTAGTAATAAAAATTGCGGTCAACAACCTACAACACTGGTATGGCCGAAGAGCAACACCGAAAATAGATCTATCTTCCGGTGAACTCGGTATAATGGCGTATGAGCTGCGGCCCATGAAACATTAACCAAGGCCCGGTGATGGCCTGGCATATACTGTTGCCAAACATACGAGTATGGTTAACTTCAACCTTAAATAAAAAGCAAAACTACTGAGGCTAGACGGCTGCAATTTGGTACGTTTAATGATTGGAGGGTGGATGATCAACATGACAAATTGCAGCCCTCTAGCCTCATTAGGTTTTATGATCTGAGGGCAGACAGAAAAAAAAATGCGGACGGACAGACAAAACCGGCACAATAGTTTTCATTTCAGGAAACTAAAAAGGCCGGCATCGCGGAATATGAGGCGACGCCTAAATAAAATTAAAAACACATTTTCAGTTCGATCTGGCTCATCTGACCTCTGAAACATATCCACGTCATTAATCTTGTTAATTGGAACAGATTTGAGAGTGTGACCTTTAGAGTGACTACGTAGGTAATCCCTGAGACGACACGGTCCGCTCATATTTAATTCGTGTGTTTTCAAATTAAAAATGTATTGACATAATGTGTTCCTGCAGAGCAAAGATCGTGTACATCAGGGATTAAGGATATAATCATTATTGTTTTTTCCAAGTTATTAGTATTATCAATATATACATATATACATATACATGAATATATATACGATAAATTAATATATATATATATATAATATATATTATAATATTATATATATATATATATATTATAATATAATATATAGTCGTAAAGCTGGAGGAAGGAATGAAAAGGAGTTGACCGCGAACGCTTTCGTTGTATTTTTCAACATTCTCCTGCAGGGTCAATACACGAAAAATACACGAAAAGCGCTCGGTCAACTCCTTTCATTCCTTCCTCCAGCTTGACGACTATATATATATAGATAATATATATATATATTATTATATAATTATTATATATATATATATATATACATATATATATATAGTATATATATATATAATTACACACACAAATAGGTATGTATGTATGTAGGCCTGTACACTTAAGTATATAATATATATTATATAATATATATATATATATAGATATATATATATATAATATATATATAAAATGTACACACACAAAAATGTATGTATGTCATGTAGGCATGTAGACGTACGTGTATATATTATATATAAAAATGTACACACACAAATATGTATGATGTATGTAGGGCATGTAAGTACGTATATATATATTAAATATAATATATATATATATAATATAATATATATTATCATATATATATATATATTATATATATATATATATATATATATATAAAATGTACACCACACAAATATGTATTTATGTATGTAGGCATGTATAGTAGTGTCATAATATTATATATATATGTATATAATATATATAAATATATATATATATATATATATATATATATATATGATTATAATATATATAACACAGACAGATAGCTAGATACAATTTTCAAACTCCAGGCGTGTCATCACAGAATGCAAAATTGGCCGATTCGAACCCAATAACAGTAGGATGGGAAGGCTCTGTACTTCCCTGGGAAACAGAATAAATCGCTGACAGACGCAATGTGAATTTCGATGACTGCCCTTTTGGCGATTTCATTCAATGCATTGGGCATATTTCGTTAAATAATTAGGCATATTTCGTCAAATGCTGTAGGTATTTCATTAAATGATTTAGGCATAATTTGATAATGCTTAGGGCACATTTCGTCAAATGCTGTAGGTATTTCGTTTAACGATTCAGTGACATTTCGATAATGCTTAAGGCATATTTCGTCAAATGATTTAGGTATTTCGTTAAATGCTTTAGGCATATTCCGTTAAATAATTAGGCATATATCGTCAAATGCTGAATTTTGTTAAATGCTTTAGGCATATTTCAATAATGTTTAAGGGATATTTCGTCAAATGCTTTAGGCACATTTCGATAATGCTTACGGCATATTTCGTTAAATGCTTTAGGTGTATTTTGTCAAATGCTTTAGGTGTTTCGTTAAATTCCCTTCGCGTCTCTGTTACTCTAAGGCCTAAGCAGCGAATTAATTACCTGCCAGTTACTAGACAGAGATGGGTTGTACCTTGGGTGCAGGAGGACATTTGGGCTAGTTGACACCTCCCAAACAGACCCTCTGAGAACCCCCAAGGATAGGCCCTTAAGGGGCTTACTTTATATATATGTAAATATATATATATGTATATATATATATTATATATATATATATATATATATATAATAATATATATATACAGGGTGGGCCAAAAGTTAGCCTCACAGTTAAAAAACAAAAATACAAAAATAAATTTAGTTAAACGCATAAAATTTTTCAGACATGAATAAGTGGCATATTTAAGAATGAGTGACATGAAAAGGATAAAAATAAAATGTAGCAAGTATTAATGGCACAGTATTAATTTTCTATTGAAGAGTACTTTGAATGAGAAACAGTTCATGAAGTAACTGTGAGGCTACTTTTGGCCCACCCTATATATATATATATATATATATAATATATATATATATATATATATGTATATATATATATATGCCATTTCTAACGCTAGTTACGAGCGTTTTAATGAATTTTAAAACAAAAATTTAAAATGTCACTCGTCTTATTCTGAAATTTTAATAAAACCTTTTTGTAGAATGGTATGTATTAATAAGGCATTTCGGTAAATGTAAATTTTGTTTTATTTTTATTGTTCGGTTGTGGGTTCGAGTGTGTGTGTGTAAAAGCATTCGCCTTTGTGTGTGCAGTTTTTAATCTATTTCTAATTTATTCAGCATCATACTGAATGACCTAATTGGTCCCAGTTCTGGGCTTCAGTCCTAGACCTGGCATTGTATTCTAATCCTTCGGGCCAGCCCTAAAAGAGCTGAAATTCAGCTCAGTGGTCTGGTTAAACTACTTTTATATATAATATGATAATAATAATAAACGATAGTTACGATCACCATAGTCGTCTACCTGCCATGTACCCAGTTCACTACTTGTATGACCTCTGCCCAAAAAGAGAGAGAGAGAGAGATCTATATAAGTTCACGACCGAATTCATAATTTTATGTTTAGGTCTTCCGCGCCGATGAATTTTTTTTTTTATCCACCGTTTTTCAAAGTCAACATTTAACGATCAAGCTTCCGGCTCGGTAACCTTCAAAGCGAAACCCCGATTTGTGATTTGCTAATCAACAAAATGCGAAGCTGAACTTTTATTCAATAACATAATAATAAAAAAATGAAAAAAAAAAATCGCTTTCATCTGTGTGCACGATGCTGGGATGATACATTTTCACGACGATGATTTTTGCGCTCATTATTCCGTTTGACCGCTTTTGTTTTATTTTTTATTTTTTTAATTAAGTGTACAAACAATCTATCACAAAGGACGGGCACATATATGTCACGTCAACGCTGCCTCATGTTTCAAACACAAAAATCATTAGAATTTACAGTAATTTGACAGGATTATGAAAAACTACCCGTATACACCGAGCAATATT
Source organism: Macrobrachium nipponense (assembly GCF_015104395.2). Taxonomy (NCBI): domain Eukaryota; kingdom Metazoa; phylum Arthropoda; class Malacostraca; order Decapoda; family Palaemonidae; genus Macrobrachium; species Macrobrachium nipponense. The sequence goes on along the minus strand of NC_061099.1, from coordinate 998,490 downwards.
TCATAAGCTACCTTCGCGAATTGCAGGACTAAGCAGATGAAGAACAAATCTGCATATATGACTACTAATTCAATCTTTTCCTCTATCCACCGTTTATTTATTTTTTGGATCACGTTTGCTGCATCCGTGGATATGCTCCCAACCAACCAACTACAGCCAGCCAAGCAGTAAATGGGTACCAGGGTCTGTTGTGGGGAAGAAAAGGGGCGTAGGCCTCGCAGCCTCATCCCTTGCTGAGGAATACAGGAGGCTGAAATCCTTTGACGCCACCGGGATATATATATATATATATATATATATATATATATATATATATATATATATATATATACATATATATATATCTATATATATATATATATATATATTATATATATATATATATAAACACACAAACATGTAATACCATTTATATTACATAACCGAAAACATCAGATTTACGAGGCTGTAACGGATCAAGATACCACCATTCCAATAAACATATGCGCTCACACAGGCATAAAATACCGAGGTTATTGGTCTCGTTAATGAGCCAAAAATACAGAAATACCGAAAACCAACTGCACCGAAATGGCCGAGCAGTGACGGTATCATTATGTTAATTGCAAACCACTTACTGACATCAAAGAGCATCGAAAGGGTTTTTTTTTTTTTTTTTTTTTTTTTTGTTTTTTTTTTTTTTTTTTTTTTTTTTTTTTTTTGATGTTCTGACATCAATGAAGGGCAGACGCTTTGTTATCATGAACTGAATCAATGTGATATCTGATATTTGTCAAAAGATCTGCGACATAGGGTACGTTTGGCCGAGCTTGCATCTGGCAGTCAAATAACCTATGTACAGTCTCTTTTTGGCTATGTATTCCTCTCCACCCCACACACGCACACGCACGCATGTACATACACACACTTAAAATACAGAATACATTTTTATGCCTTTAAATGTTCAAAATAATTCACGTCCTTCAATCTGCAGTTTTGTATTATTTTAAGAGTTTATTTAATTTAAAACTGCATTAAAATACTTTCAATTCAATAATCATACTGCCAGTTTCTCGCTGTTTTGCTCATACTCCAATCTGCACCCCAGGAAAACATCATCACAAGCCCTTAAAACGTTAGTCATAAATTGTCTTTTTAATAAGCGAATGAAAACGAGATGGGTAACCTGATACTTCATCTGGTGAAGATCTGAAGGAAGCGGTCAACAAGAAAAGAGAACCAAGCAGAAGGGTCTCAAGCACCCTTGGAAGAAAGAAGGCTCTAGGATAAATAAAGCAATAAAAAGAGATCCACTTCCAATATCGATCAAATGCAGACGCGAATCCAGTCAAATGAGAAACGAGGACTGAAACACAGAAACTAATTTGGAAATAATTCCGACGAAGTACTAAATCTCACAGCAGGCAAATATGAATGAGATCTACGTACGCTGCCGCCGTAAATCGCTGTTGGTAAATCATGGTAACATGAGTTTGCCGGTGAGCTAACAAATATTTGCCAGGTTTCAAGATGATAGCTCACACTCCAGTCTCCAGTATGTTGACACAATAAACTTTTATTTCACCAATCGGAATTGTTTGTCAGAAGCTAGATAGGAGATGGTTTTCAAAGCATACCTTTCTAGTTGTAGGTATTTGTCAAATTTGGGATATCTACAAGCTGCAGAAAGTGCATTCTTGCTATAGCAAGCCTCTCACGACTGTATCTTCACCAAGGAACCCACACGGAAACGAACATCAAACGACAACATACCAACGGCAGACAACTACAGTTACAGCCATGACTACCGAATACAGGTTGAGTGAACCGATACGTAACTGAATAAAAATGACCTGAGAACGACAATGCCGTTGTAGCAAGCACGCAAGCAAATGGCGCTTTAGAACAAAGCTTCAATCACTGAATCTTGTCGAAGCAGATGGCGTCCAGTTTATTACCGCAGCCGTGTCACAGGTGACCATGGAACAGCGACAACAATTTAGGAATAACGAAACAAGCTCTGAAACAATCGTATCAAGCTTACCGAGTGGAAAATGTGTAGCTGCTTTTGAACTTGGGTGTACGCCATTCAGATTGATAAACAGAATAATAAATATATACAAACAACATTTGATAAAAAAAATTTCATTTATTCCTCACACCGTGGGGCTAGGGAACGGCCTCTCTGAGGATGTTGTGCAATTAGGACCTCAAAAATTTGTGCAATTTGGACCTCAAAACTTTGTGCAATTTGGACCTCAAAACTTTGTGCAATTTGGACCTCAAAAATTTGTGCAATTTGGACCTCAAAAATTTGTGCAATTTGGACCTCAAAAATTTAAGCGAAGATGTAATGCATTACTACCCTATAACAATTCTCTCGGCATTTATGTAGTTTAATGGCATTTCTATTCATTTGTTTTTATAATTGTTCATTCATTTTTTTTCCTAACAATTGATTTCTTCTTTTTATATTTCCAATTACCTCCTTTTACTTCTTTCAAATGAACACAATGTTCCTTGGAAGTTTGAATTTCAAGTCAATGACTCCTGTGGGTTTGTTCCATACGAATAAGATTGACTTCTGAATAATTAATAATAATAATAATAATAATAATAACTAATAATAATAATAATAAAATAATAATAAAATAATATAATAAATAATAATAATAATAATAGGGACACTAGGCACGATCCCAAGATCCTTGAAAAAGAACCTGGAAATATTAGACGCTGAAGTAACTCCAGGACTCATGCAGAAGAGTGTGCTCCTAGAAACGGCGCACATAGTAAGAAAAGTGATGGACTCCCAAGGAGGCAGGATACAACCCGGAACCCCACACTATAAAAATCACCCGGTCGAAAAGGATGACTGTGATTTTTTAAAAAAATCAAGCACGGTTATAAAAACGTACATTAGAAACTAAAATAACTATGAACCCAATTCCGCGAATGAACATATTAATTAAAATCACACCGACGCCATGAAATCAATAACACTGACGTCAACAGCATTATAATCAAAATTAATAATATCCAACATTGAGAAACTGTGACCGTTTAGAAAAAAACCCACAATTTCCCAGAACACGGCCCCTGTAAGCGATATGCCACTTATAAACGGTTATTGCCATATTGGGGTAAATATGCACATGGTTATGGGTTTGCCCTGTGGAAGGGCGTGTGAGTATAATGCGAATGTTTTGGGCAATGGGCAATCAAGGGTGTGCGGTACATTATCCCAGGTACATGGCAACTGCAAATAGAGCAGTACATTATCCAAGGTACATGGCAATTGCAAATAGAGTGGTACATTATCCCAGGTACATGACAACTGCAAACGGCAACTGTAAACTCTCTGATAATTTTAATTTTTCTCCTCCTCCTGTTCATAATAGCTACTTTGGGTCCCGGTATTGCCAGAGATAAGAAAATACGATGACAGTGAACATAACAATTGGTGATACTCTGTAAAACAGAAACGTGCTAAACGAAAATGTTATTTCCAATGCAAAACCTTTATTACTTCAGTGTATAATTAGAAGGTTTCAATGCCGGACTAAATAATTTCTTTATTTTTTATTTTGTGAATATAAAATATTATTGCATCATTTCCTCGTTGTCAAACATAACATGAGAATATTGACTAAAATCCTCTGTTATTCCTATCATCATATATGATCATGAGTAAATATACTATTAAAATGTTTTTCATTCATATACGTTTCTTTGCGCCTTTGAATATCATAATTAACGTCCTGTACTATTTTAAGTCAATATTTTCCTTAACGTATTTTCCAATACATATCAATCACAATATAAATATACCTATATTTTCCATAAATCCATACTCTACTTTATACCGTATCCTCTGTTCATCTACTCTCTCTCTCTCTCTCTCTCCCTCCTTCATTCCATTAGTCCTTCACTTTCTCTATCCATCTCCTCTTCTCTTTTTTCTCTCTCATTTCTTCCTCACCCTTTCCTTCATTTTCTCTCTCTATCTTTCATACTATTCGTCCTACAT